>NC_135786.1:167865000-168165000 GCF_051106095.1 Pogona vitticeps
GAAGCTAGCGGGGGGGGAGGTCCAGTATCAGATGGGCTTGGGGTTGCAACTGTCACCATGTCCTGTTTTAGAGCACTAAAGATTAAATCAAAAGTAGCTGTGCTAGCCAAACATTATGAATCCTAGTTGCCACTACATCAAAAACATCAAAATCTAGTTTTACAGAAGCCAGTAGATTTCTGAGATAGGGGAATCTCAAATGGAATCTCAGGTGGTGTAGTCTCCAAAGAAAGACTGTACCATTTTGCTTAGGGAGTTCTGAACTATTCTTAGTTTTCACATGCACCATGCCCAAACTACAGTACAGTTCTCCTTTGAATCTTCCCTACTTTATAAACACGTTCTTGCTGTAAGAGTCTTATGACAAGACATACCAGCCGTGAGTTTCGTTTCATATCCTTTAATTGAGCAGTTAACTTCTCCAGCTCTGTCTGATGCACTTCAAGATATTCACTGTAAAGATATGTTAAAAAGTAAAGCATCAGCTCTATTGTGCAGCAGTATTAAAGTGTTGATTTTCATCTGCAAAAAGTTAATATGTAATTTGTCCAAGCAAGTACATTTTAAATTGAAAGAAATGTACATTACTATAGGGAGGGAGAGTGTACAAAAATAACCCAGACAATAATAAAGCTTTAGAAAATGTAATTTTCAGTAAAATTATTAGTGAAACATCAAGACTCTTGAAAATGTTAAAAGGAAACGAATTATTTGGAGACTATAAATGTGACTGGAAGATATTAGAAATTTCTAGTAATAACTAAGGCACATCTATTAAAAAGCAACAAAAAGAAGACTACATCTGAGCTATATTTATGCATTTAAGTCAGAGCTTAATACTGAATTACTACAAAGCTTGTTCATTGTTGCTCTTCATTTTTAGCCAACTGTAAGAAATTTCAGACAAGAGCAACTTGATCTATATGTATCTTAGAATTAACAGTGATGGGAAAGGTTTTTTGTTGGGGCAGGGAGGGAGCTTGGTCTAATGGACTGATATAATCTGGGAGTTATTTTCTGAAGAGTCTCTGAGAACATTTACTCACCAATATTGTTTAATACATGCTCACATATATGCATGCACATGCGCGCACACACATACACATTTTTTAATCTTCTGAGGTGTATTTGGGGGGTGGGGGGAGACATTTCTATATCTTGCCAGAAAATGTAATAGTGTGCTTTTGTAGACTGATTTTAAAGTTTTGGAAGATGAAAGCAAGCAAAAACATTTAGAAACAAATAACAAGTGTACAATCTGCCAGGAAATACTCCTACACAGTCTCTCACTGGGCTGTGACAATTAAGCACCACAATTAAGTACCAAATTCCCATTCATTCCATTAGATCTGTGATTTCCCATTAATCTCAAAATGGCTTGCAAAACAAAATGTCTGGTAACAAGTCAAACTCCTAAAATTACCTAGGCAAATAAGCAGTGCACATGTTCATAGATGAATCACAGCAGAATGTTTAGAAAGCCCTAATCAAAAGCAATCTTAAACTTGGCCTGTTGAACAGTCCATAGGATTAGCCCATATGTCCATTTGGGACATGTGGCAGCTGCCTGATCCAACATGGTTACATCTGATATGTTGACCACAGGCAGTGGACTTTGCCATGTCACTCCAAGTACACTGGATCCAGAAGAGTTGGTAGCATAGTATGCCAAAAGTAAAATGTACTCCATCTTCTGATGGACCATGTTGCAGGCATGAAAACTCCCCCACCATCACCACCAAATTGTTACTCTTTATGATGCCAGAAGATTTTGGATCCTCCCTCCCAACTAACATAGCCACGTTTGCAAAAATAGACACAAACATAGTAATTTTTGCATGTGCTAAAACATCTCTAAGTCAATCAAGACTAAAAACTTAGGTTTTGAAATGAAGGTAGCCAAAGATCTTTTTCATGCCTCCACGAAAGCCAGTTCTGATACAGTTTTGGCCAAGGATCTAAAGGTGTGAATGAGACTTAAGCTCTCAAAGCAGGAATTCCTTGTTGACTGGGAGCCAGTGAACCTATCTTTGACATCGCAGCTAAAACTCTTATTTGTCTTGTTTTCAGAGTCATGTTTTCTCTATAGAGCAATAAAAACATTTTTACACCACTCCAGAGTCATAAAAGCTCTTACTCCAGTCCATTCTTTAGGGCCTTGTAAACTTCTTCCATCCTTTCAGGCTGAGGCTCCTTAGAAGTGCTGTTGCTCTTGGGTCCCAAATTGTGCATTTTCTTCACTTTTGCCTGGGGTTTCTTCAGTGCAGAGGAGTTTTCAATAAAGGAGTTACACCTACAGAGTGAACATTCAAAGGACATAGGGTGGGGAAGAAAACCTATAAATCCTGATTATCCTGTTATCTTGAGGGAGTATTGTCTAAGGAGCTTTATCTAACTCCTAATCTTTTGTAGCTAAAGGCAATCAGCTTACTATTCCACCTGCTGGAGGACTAAATGTTTACCAGTTAATAGGTCTGTGACAACAGGACACTTCAACCAGCATCTGATATTCTGCTGGGTGATATATTCAGTGCCTTTCATTGATCTGTTTAGATTTCTACCTCATTGTGTTATACAGACTCAATGCAAATAACGAAAGACATAAAATATTTTCACATTTATACAATGAACCTAGAATAGAACAGAGAAGAAATTCAATAAAAGAGTAGTTATTTGATCTGTTGCTTATAACAATAATTCAGTTGTGCTTACTGGTTACTGCCCAGTGACTCTTGCTAGTTGACAGCTACTTTGATTTATAGAACTGCAGGATGTAAATTATTATAAACCAAAGGCACAATCCAAATAAGTTATGTAGTTCCCTGTCATCTGAATGGAGTCTGTGTTGGAGAATGTCCAGGTGGAGTGGTTGCCTTCACTCACTTCAGCCTACTACAAGTGTCAATCCTATTGCAGAAACTAGCTTAAATGAAGAAACAAAAGATTTGCAACAGTGGCCAAGACCGGTCAAAGAGATAGCCTCTGATAAAACTAAGGCCACTTCCTCCCTTTCCAATCATTTTTAAACTGAAGTTTCACCCCCTGATAGAGTATCAGTTCTGTAACTGTGTAACAGATGCCTCTTTTGCTACTGATAACTATACAAAAACAATATTTTCAGCACTGAGTTATGTCTGCATTGATGAGTGTTTATGTGCTTTGCAGTTTATAGCTGTGTGTTTTGAAGATTTACTTGCCTTGATCTCCTTTCCTGAAGACCACTGAAACCAGCAAAGGACTGACTTCTGATAATCCCATTGGGGCCTCCTGGGGAGAATGAATGTGATCCTACTGACATGATTTCTGGGAAGCTGGGAGATATTTCTGCAAGAGAACAGTAAAGGAATTACAATGAGAAATTATAGACTGGTTTAACCCACTGTTTGCCAAACTCTCATCAGAAACAGGAAAAAGTGTACAAATGAGTCACAAGAACACCAAAGATGGAACCAAAGTATGTTGACCCATGTTGGCTTCTTCTTATCTGCCAGTGGCCAATCACAAAACAAAGCATGACTCAATGCAAGATGTAGAGGTGAGCAAAAGCATGTGCTATGGCACACAGATATAATTTGCTTCTTAGGACAGTGCCACTTCTAAATACATGCTAAGCATTATTATATTTTTGACCCTCTGTTATCATTGTTACATGTATTGGATTTATTCCACAATTAGATGATCTAATTTTGCAACCATTTTTAAACATCTCTGATACATACACATACTAGTCTCAACTCCAAACAGATTCAGAATGTTAAGAAGCCATGGGAAGAGGTGCAATGGTTAAGACCATACACTCACAATTGCTAATATTTATGAGAGAGAAATTACGTCTCATTAGGGTGAATTTTCTTTTAAAAAAACTGTGAAGCATGGAGCTCACTAGCACTGGAATGCTTATAAGATTCAATGGCAAAAAAATTCTACAGCAGAAGGGTGTTGCATATGATGAGTATATCTGCATATGATGAGCTAATTTGCAGCTAATGCCTCCTCTCAATAAAAACAGACCACAGTGCCAATGTAATATAATATATTCCTACATATATTTGTTAATGCACATAAGAGATAAAAAGCTGACTTTTTTTCCAGAATGGATATCCCAGTCAGTCACAATCTGAAGCAACATATTTGCAAGCTAAATTATACTTCCAGTAAATTTAAAACAGCTCTCTCAATAATTATTTCAAAGAGAAGTAGACAATCAAAATTCTTGGCACCCAGATTGGTTAAAACATTATTCCATACAGAGAAGACCTCCATTTAAATCAATATTGAGATTTATTTGCATCTAGAATAATGCCTGATAAGCTTCCAAGGGATCCCACAAGTCACTTGAATGTATTTTGAAAATAACAGGTCTAGATGAAAACACTAGTAGAGGCAAATTATGTTTACTGTATTTACTATACAACAAGCCACATCATCTTAACTCTGCACAGTGAACTTTAAGAAAGTAGAGGTTAGATAATATCTACAAGTCTGAGAACCCTTTATACGGGTTAAGAACTATACAGACCTACTGGGATCTATCACACAGTTACTAAGCTGCCACCAACCATTCCCTATAATAAGTCACACAGACCAGGGATGGATTTTTAAACAACAAAAAGAATAAAGTTTATTTTAAATACACACAGGGAAAAATAAGCAATCAGGTGAATAAAATAAAGTAACGTGGCTTATTCTCACTCATACAAGCATACAGTTTGGTTCACCCAGAACCCTTAACTTAAAGCACAGACCCTGAACCTATCAGTTCTGGCTAACCAACAGACACCTGAACCTATCAGGTTGGTACTCTGACACACAGAAGTACCCTGTCTGACACACAGACTCCCACAACAGCTTCTTCTTCCCAGCTGCTGCTTCGTCACAACCCAGTGTCTCTCAGCATCTCAGCATCTCCCTTCCACCACACAGGCATCACATATTTATACAGTACAGCCCCTCCTCCTGATGTCCCGCCTTCCACTCCCCATAGGATGGAACTTTCCCTCCAAACCCATGACAGACAGGTAACATCAGTGCTGTTATGTAACACCTCCCCTCTTTATAAGTTGTTTTGTAGGGGGAAAGCTAACGTGCTTTTCACCAAAAAACAACCTGTATAAGATACACAACAACAGTTATACATACCATATTATACTTACTTAACCTTACACTCTAAGTTAACCATAGCAATTATGCATTTAAACATTTACCATATATACAATACATCCATTTACCTTTATTTCTTACAAACCAAGTTCACAAAAAAACACAGGTACATTTAACTTTTTGTCAACATATATACACATAGTCCATGTTCTTTCGTCGTCTTCATTCTTCAGGTCTTCTTGATAAGGCGTCAGCAACACAGTTCACTGACCCTCTGACCACCTTCACTTCAAAGTCATAGTCCTGTAGATTTAAAGCCCACCTCATAAGTTTGCTATTGTGGGTTTTCATTGTCTTTAACCATTGCAATGGTGAATGGTCAGTACACAGAATAAAATGTCTTCCCCAGATGTAAGGCTTGGCCTTCTGGATCGCGTAGACTATGGCCAAACACTCCTTCTCCACGGTTGCCAAATGTCTCTCACCTTTTTGAAGTTTCCTACTCAGGTAGGACACTGGATGCTGGGCACCATTCTCATCCTCCTGGCACAGAACTGCTCCTACCCCGCTGTTAGACGCATCGGTGTAGATGATGAACTCCCGGTCGAAGTCTGGAGCACGCAGGACAGGATAGTTGATTAGCGCCTCCTTCAACCTCTGGAACGCCGCCTCACAGTCGCTGGTCCACGGGATGCGGTCATCAGCCTTCTTCCTCGTCAGATCGGTCAGCGGAGCCGCAATCTCGCTAAACCTCGGGATGAACTTTCTGTAGTAGCCCACCAACCCAAGAAATGATTTGACTTTTTTCTTGGTGTTGGGTCTAGGCCAATCACGAACAGCTTCTATTTTGGCCTCCAGGGGTTTTATCATTCCTCCCCCTACCATGTGACCCAAGTATTTTATTTCTGGGCTACCCAGCTGACACTTGCTGGCCTTTACTGTTAGCCCTGCTGCGCTTAACCTCTGCAGCACTAACTCCAGGTGTATCAGGTGATCTTCCCAGGTATTACTGAAGATCCCTATGTCGTCAATGTAGGCCACTGTAAAGTCACTGAGCCCTGCCAAGGTCTGGTCCATCAGCCTTTGGAATGTGGCTGGTGCATTTCTGAGACCAAAGCTCAGGACTCGAAACTCATAGAGACCAAAAGGGCTGCAAAAGGCAGTCTTTTCTTGATCCCTGGGATCAATTCTTAATTGCCAATATCCCTTTACCAGGTCCAATGATGAGATGAACCGACAACCCCCTATGGTTTCAATCAGGTTGTCTAGCCTGGGCATTGGGTAGGCATCAGGAGTGGTTACACGGTTTAATTTCCTGTAATCGACACAAAACCTAATGCTCCCATCAGGCTTGTCCACAAGGACTATCGGAGAGGACCAAGGACTAGACGAGGGAACGATTATGTTCTCCCTCAGCATTTCGTCCAGCTCCTTCCGCACCTTGTCCCTATAGGGTCCCGTTACTCGGTATGGGGATACTGCCTGCGGGGGTGCATCCCCTGTGTGGATCCGATGCATCACTCCCTTCACTATCCCCGGCTTGTTGGAAAACACCTGTTGATATTTACTAAGCAGCATTTTTAGTTCTTGCTGCTGGTCTTGGGTGAGTGCAGGACTGATCTTTACCTCCTCTGGGTTGTATTTTACTTCCCCTCTACCCTCCCAGAAGGGTAATTCCGCTTCCTCACTCTCAGCTGCTTTTATCGCGAATAAAACCCTCTGTTCCCCTCTGTAGTAGGGTTTTAGGGCATTCACATGAACCACCCTCCTTGCTTGGTTCTCCTCCTGCTCTATTAGGTAGTTCAGGTCTGACATCTTGGAAATGACCCTATATGGTCCTGCCCATTTGAGCTGCAGTTTATTCTCTCTGCAGGGCCTAAGCCAAAGCACTTCCTCCCCTGGGTCAAAGTGCCTCTCTCTAGCTTTGTGGTCATACCATGTTTTCTGTCTGACCTTCTGAGCTTGCAGGTTTTCTGCTGCCAGCTCTAGATTTCTCCTTAGGTCATTCATCAAGGTGTCTATGTATGTCACAACGTCTTGTGGGTCATCCTGGGTGATCCGCTCCCAATTTTGTTTGATCAAATCAAGGGGCCCTTTCACCCCTAAGTGTGCAGCAAACATGTCAGAGTGCCCCCTTTGTAAGATCATGGGGCGATACTTTTCAGGTACCACCAGCTGACTTCTGATCCCATCTCCCCCTTTTGAGATATTCCTCAGGGTCTCTCTATATAAAATCCCCTTTTTCTCCAGAAATCTCACTGGGGTTTCAGGTGTTAGCTGGGCGTCAGTCACTTGTTCAAAACACTTTTGGAGAGTGGCGTCTGCCTTTTGCTCCTGTCCAAATCTGCTGTCTGTGGTTAAGGTTTCCACCACAGCTTCTGAACTCCCCTCTGCTTCCGCCTCTGGCTCATCATTACCCCCCTGAACTGTCCCCGTGGTGGCTTGTGAGCGTGTAATCACTAGCACCCGTTTCACATGTTCAGCCAGGTCATTTCCCACGAGCACGGCTGCTGGCAGAGTCGATGAAATCGCTAGCTTCCAAACTCCCCTCCAGCCTTGAAAGTTGACAGGCACCTCTGCTACTGGCAGAGAGATTACCTGCCCCTCAATCCCTGCCACCTTCATGCTCTCATTTGGGATTATAAACTCCCTAGGAATAATATCTGGATGGCACAGGGTTACCTGGGAACAAGTGTCCCGCAGCCCCCTATACTGACGGTCAAGTATTCCTACGTCCACCCCTGCTGTCTCAAACAACTGAGAATCTGTTTTTATCAGCAAGCAGCGCTTTACCTCCACAAGAGGACCATTTTCCTCAGCCTGATCAGCAGAGGTAGCTGTTCCAGACTGAGTAGTCATGGCAACCGGCTCCCTCAGTGACACTGAGCCTTGCTCTTTCTGGACACAGAACACAGCTTTTGGCTTGGTCCCACTAGACTCCTGAGGCACCATGCCTTTTAGCTGCCTTAATTTCTCACACTCTGAGATTAGATGGCCCTTTCCCTGACAGAAATAGCATTTTCTGGTGTATTTTGATTCTCTCTCATCTTGTTTTGGTTTTCCCTCCAAAATCTGAGGTCTT
The DNA here is from genome assembly GCF_051106095.1 of Pogona vitticeps. NCBI lineage: Eukaryota > Metazoa > Chordata > Lepidosauria > Squamata > Agamidae > Pogona > Pogona vitticeps. Next base: position 167,873,183 of record NC_135786.1, read on the forward strand.
AGTTTCATGTCTGAGGGCTTCCCTTCACCATGGGCCCCTCCCCCTTGCTGGCTTTTCCCTGGTCCCTGAGAGTACTTGCTGTAGGTTTCTTTGGGTTTACCTACAGATTTCCCCTCACCCAAGGGCTTTCTTATTTGGGAAATAAAATCTGCGATTTCTGCGGCTGCTGCCACAGATTTCGGTTTCCTTTCCCTCACCTGGAATTTCAATTCCCCCTGCAGGACTGAATAGAACTGTTCCAGTGCTATCAAGTCTTTAAGCTGCTCATAGGTCTCTGTCCCTTCCTGCGATAGCCATTTCTCAAGCAGCCTCACCAGTTGGGCCCCCACTTGGGTAAAAGTCTGTTCTGGTTTTTTTGTGAGGGACCTGAATCTTTGTCTCAGCTGCTCTGCATTTATCCCATGTCTGGCAAACACCAGTTTCTTAAACTCTGCAAAATCTTTCATCAGTTCCTCAGGCATCTCGGCATAAACCTCAGCCAGGCTACCACTGATTAAAGATCGCATGATGGTCATCTTCTCAGTTTCCCTCACTGAGAAGTCCACAAACGCTCTTTCCACTAAGGAAAAGAACACCTCAGGACAATCTCCCTTGTGGTACACAGGGAATTTCTTCAGGTCAGCCTTAGACAATTGGCCTCCCTCAGAATCCCTATTATTATTATTGTTCTGGTTCATCAGTTCCAGTTTTCTTAATTCAAACGCCATTCTCTCTCTCTCCAATCTTTCTTCCCTCTCCATTCTCTCTCTCTCTAATTCAAATTGCCGCTGTTTCTCTCTTTCCCTTTCCTCCATTTTTTCTCTCTCTAACCTTTCCTCCATTTCCCTCACCCTCAGTTCATGCTGTTGGGCTATGAGTATTTTTCTAAGTTCTGGGTTCTGCTCTCCTGTGCTGTCACCCTGCACTGAGCCAAATTCATCCTCAGAACCTTGGTCAATCTGGGGGTCTTTCACTTCACTCATTTCTGCTACTTGGCTTCGAGTCAAGGGCATAACCCCCCCTCAGAACAGGCTGCTTTAAAAAGTCAAGCCTCAAAATAAAACGACCACTTTTTTCCTGTTTGCCTCAGAACCAGCTCTCCCTAGAGATTGCTGCTGTTCTTCAGCACTATCTTGCAACAGTATCGAGTCAGAGCCTACCCCCCTCTGCTGGGCCTCTCAGCTGGCAAGCTAGCACGCTGTTGCTACGCAGTTTTGCCTCAGCTTTTTCCCGCCAAAACTAGGCTGCCTCAGAGCACCTTAATCTAAGTCTCCCCAGTTGGCACGTTCTTCCACTAGCGCACCTCCCCGTGAGGTACACCTAGAAGATTACCTACGCGCCTCAGACTGTCCCTGACTAGACCCCCCTTGCTCTGGGCACACTTGCCAAGGCTTTGCTGGACCGCTGGACAACTGGACCAGTCGTATCCCACCGCTGGACACCAATCAATGTGACAAACCCAGACCTACTGGGATCTATCACACAGTTACTAAGCTGCCACCAACCATTCCCTATAATAAGTCACACAGACCAGGGATGGATTTTTAAACAACAAAAAGAATAAAGTTTATTTTAAATACACACAGGGAAAAATAAGCAATCAGGTGAATAAAATAAAGTAACGTGGCTTATTCTCACTCATACAAGCATACAGTTTGGTTCACCCAGAACCCTTAACTTAAAGCACAGACCCTGAACCTATCAGTTCTGGCTAACCAACAGACACCTGAACCTATCAGGTTGGTACTCTGACACACAGAAGTACCCTGTCTGACACACAGACTCCCACAACAGCTTCTTCTTCCCAGCTGCTGCTTCGTCACAACCCAGTGTCTCTCAGCATCTCAGCATCTCCCTTCCACCACACAGGCATCACATATTTATACAGTACAGCCCCTCCTCCTGATGTCCCGCCTTCCACTCCCCATAGGATGGAACTTTCCCTCCAAACCCATGACAGACAGGTAACATCAGTGCTGTTATGTAACACCCTTTATACGGGTTAAGAACTATACAGGCTCTCTTTCTGGACCCTTAGGAACATGAAACTGTCTGATATCATACGACCACTGCCCCCATAGTTCACTCCTGCTTACACCAGTGTTTCTTAATCAGGGCGCTGCAGAAGTCTTAGACTCTGTGAGCAGCCTCCAGGAATTTTGTAAAAAGTTACAACTTCCCACATCAAGCACCACACTTTTGTTAGTTTTTCACAGTATTGTTCTGAAAAAAATATGTGCATTTGAAATTCTGAAATATTAAAATAATTACTTCTCACAGGTTGGATTTTAGTTTTAACTTGAAGAGTAGTGGGTAGTGGGAAAACGTAGGGTTTCCAGAAGATATCAGGATGTGTTACAAAGCACGTAATAAAATAAGAGTCACTTGTGTGTGTCTTTTAGAAGCTAACTTTTGAAGGTTATAAGAGGATGAAGTCTCATCCACAAACTATCAGATCTCATCTATATGGTAACATCACAACACTTACTCTTCCCTTCATACCTCCTCATTACATTAAACTATCTATGGCAGCTGACAAAAGTGCTATCTCTGGATTTTGCCTAGCTTTGGTTTTTTCGAGGGATGGTTTTGAACATCTTCACATTACTGCCAATGCAAGGAGCTAGTACTGCTCCTCCTCACCACCGGCATCACCTTCCCCACCTGTCCACCCCACCTTTGAAGAACTCACAAGCAAACAGCAGCTGTTTCTCCTTACAGGTGCCATTTGTCAGAATCCTGTTGGTTAGTTATGCCGGTAGGTGTAAATGAAACACTGCAAAATTGCACTGGTAAATTGCTGCTCGTTAATAAGTTGATGTTTATTTCACTTGTTGTACACTAGTTCCTGCAAGTGGCATGCTATAAGGGATATAAGTGGTGACTTGTTACCTAGCAGTATTTTGTCACTACAGTTTACACTACTGCACTTACACTGGCATAACTAAGCAGTAAGATTTTGGCTGTTGTTTCTTTAAGTCAAAAGGAGAGGTTAATCCTAGAGCAGCCCTAGAAGTGATTTTAGTCGACATTTTTAGGAAAACAGTGGTGAGCTGTCATAAAACAACCCAACTGAAGAAGATATCAGTGGTTACCCAGACTTCATTTCTGGTTGCAAAGGGCCACCCTTAACAGTTCAAGGTTCAGGGTCCCAAATATAGAGGTCTGCCACTGTTTGTATGTAATCTCCATATGCAACAATGTGCCATCAAACCCTACTTATCATGACTCTCTCGGGTCTTTTGATATATGAAGTACTCAGAGGTGGTTCTCCAGTCTCTCATTCTGGTGGTACTCCAGGACTGTACAGTTTGCCCAAGGCCAAAGAAGTGGCAGAGCATGGAACTCCATCAGTCATGCTATGGTGTGATCTTTCTGTCCCCCTCTTCTGGGAGGCACACTAGGCATTCTGAAGTCAGGACCTCCAATCCATTGAACAGCAGTTTTTCTATCTGTGTATATATGAATGGTTTAATTTATACCCCACCTTTCCTCATAAAAGCCCAGGGTTAAAGCCCAGGTCTTTCTGCCACCTATAAGTCATATAGTCTGATTATACAGTACGTATCTAAATCCAGTACAGTTCCTAGAACAGAATTCATAGTTATGTGCAGAACATGCCCTATTGAGTATACTTAGTTACAGCTTGAGAAAGTTACCCAGTTATACAAAATATGAAAAAGTGACTGATTGACAGAACCTGGAAAACTCCTTTTTGGACTGCAGAATCCCACAGCCCCATGGCATTCTGGGCGTTGCAGCCCCCCCCCCCAATAAAATTTCCAAGCTCTGTATAAACCACTCTTCCTTGTGCAGTTTAAAATATTTTTTAAAAACATAAATCATGATTGTTGATCACACTATTGCTGTCACATTTGGTTAGGTTCTTACACAGAGGTATTTTACTTGGACAATGGCCACAAGCTCAAATAACACTGTCTTGCCTCCTTCCTTGCCTCTTTTAACCATATTTGATCATTGGTAACCAAGACATGCCTGTTTTTACAGTGACTGAATAACAGCTCGAATTGTAATTCATAAAGTAACGTTTTCAAGCTATGCCCTGAAAAAAAAAGTAATTGCAATAGTGCCTCACCCTTAAGTGTGTGGATGCAGTGGCAACCCTATTCCAACTATGAACCGCCTGAGCTCTGAACGCATTAAGACATCTTTTTGCCTTTTGGTGTTTTGTTTATGGCTGCATTTTAATTTTCTGTTTTGTATGGCTATTCAGACCGTGAAGGGCCTTCACAAAGCCACATGCACTAATTCTCTATTCTTTTCAGTTTTTTGCATTAGTACTTTTACTTAATAGAAAGCTGGCAAAAAGTGTTTGTTTCATAAATGAGTTTCTATCCTTTCCCCCAGAGTGATTTAATGTGATAAACTGAAGAGACTGCTGTTCCATCACTTATGCAGATGTTTACACTCTGCTGATCACAGGCTAATTAGCAGAATTACAAATGTAAAATTTCAATGTAATAAAATCCTTTTAAGAAGTGAAAAGAGTGTATCCAGTTAAATTCATATTGTTCTTCCCACCAGCTATAGCAATTATTATTGAATTCCACCTGAATCTTAACCCAATGATATTTTAATTGGATGATCCAAATCCAGAATATATTTTTTCCTGGAAAATGGACTCCAAATAATTTTGCCCCTTCTTCTGACTGGTGTACAATAGCCTTGAGCTTCACGTGAATGGAGGGATCAATCCACAAGTGCAAGTGAAGGAAATGCATGCAGATTTCCCTGTGCAAGTGAAATTATTAAGAGAATATACCTTACACAGGAATTAAAAAATTCGTGCTGGAGTAGCCTAAAGACTCTGATTCAGAATGATCATGTCACACCAATAATACTCGCAAGGAGATGAACTAAATTTATTAAGATGGATTTCGACAGAGTCTGAAGATTTCCCAATGGAGAATCAGAGTAACATAACTGGGTGAAACAAAAACTGAATGGCATCCCATGTGCTCTTTTCTTTTAAAACACGGCATTTGTAGTCCAAAGATTGGACCCCAAGTCCTTTGCAAACAGTACTATACAGACTTCATATAATTTCAGGAACAATGTAATATTACATTTGAATTGTAAGTAAAATCTTACCAAGAACCAGAAAATATACAATCCACTTCAAGGATCCTCACTCGATGCCTTGTGGAAAAAGCTGTGCAAGTTAACAGTATCTGTGTCCTTTTCAGTAAATCTTTAATAAGAAGTAGAACAGGTTTGAGAGAAGATCTCTCACTCTTTTGAACTTTTCCATTGTGACCATTTATGTGTCAGGAATGTTGTCACTATGACTTTACAGGGGCTTTGTGCTTATGTAGTGATACATCTAAATTTGTGACCTTTCAAGTGGCTTGGAAACTGCTGTGAAAATTAAGAACAATGTTGTAAAAGAAAAGGTGGCATGTTGTTATTGGAGAAGAGTGATCCTGTAGAGCTTTAAACTATGCCAGGCATGCTATGCTTTTGAGCTATACCTTCCATTGTATTGTGCCTAATCCTTTCATTATTCTTCTGCAGCTTTCCATGGAACAGCTAATACCACCTATGCAGTAGGCTTGGTTGCTATGAGAATCCATACACAGGCAAAGACCTAAACACATTTACCAGGAAGGAAGTCCCAGTGATCTTACTGGTACTCAATGTGCTGTAGCTGACAGAGTGATGGACTAGGGCTCAAGTGGCCTGGGTTCAAGTGCCTGCTCAGCCACAGAAAACTCATTGAGGGAGCACTGATAAAAACCAAACCACTAAATATCTCCCTTACCTTGAAAATCCTATTAGAGTTGCTATAAATGGTTCTGACTTGATGGCACACACAAAACAAGCCCCGCTGGAAACAGTGCAAACCACCCTGGGTTAAACATGCACAACACTGATCATCTAAACTGGTGATAAGACCTACTGAATCAAAATGGACTTTCTTTTGAGTACAAGGTGGCTCCCCTGTATTCTTAACTATGACAGTGTACATGCAGCAGGAGACGCTCCTCAGTGTTGTAGACGTTCAGAGGCATAAAGATTTTTTTTTTAAAGGAGCCATGCAATCAAGGTCTAGAAAAATTTAAAGGACTGAATAAAAGGAAAACAGCACAATAGAATGTGAACTGGCTATTCCATCAATTGACCTATTTATACTTCTCATCAGACAAGTATAAATTCTTTTTTCTTTTTCTTATATTTTCTACCTTCAAAATAAATCAACAATCAGCGGTACCCTCTACTGCTGACTTATGAAGAGTCTGGGAGTTTGATTCCCTGCTATGTCTCCTTGACAGGGGATGGACCTGATGATCTATAGGACCCCTTCTAGCACTGCAGTTCTAAGATTTTTATTCCTATTATTGTTATAATTATTGCTTCAGAATTCTGCATAGGTTTTCATTACCTTGTGCAACAGCAGGCTGAACTGGATGGTCAGTCATAAAACATGAAAAATATTCTCATTGCATGTTTCACATCAGTACTGTAATCCTGCTGACATTGCTGCTGTCACTGATATAAACGTTTCTAGGACATTGAACATTATTCCCTTATCAAAGCTTTCAAATAAAATACACTAAAATGAGTTAAATAGTGAACTAAAAGTAAAAGCTAGCTGTGTTGAAAAAGAGGTGCAGCCATGAAAAGACTGAAATATTTAGGCCACATTTCACAAGAGAAAAGCTGCACCTTGGGTGTAAGTGCTAATGCATGCATCTTTTAACAGATTTAGCAGTACTGTAAGCACATGCATAAAATAACTATTTTACATACAGATTAAGTATGAAAAAACAGGGTGTGACTAGAGCAGGAAATGATAAGGAAAGAAACCAAGATAAGCATTCTTTTTTTTTTAAAAAAAAAGTGACATTATCTCTCTTTCATTTTCAGTCTTAGAAACAAAGCAGATCAGATCAGCTAAACATCAGCCAAACCCAAAGCACTAAAGACATGAATGAGGGCATAATCCTTTTTTGCTAAACTTCTGTGACATTTGCAACAGTTTGCTTGCTAATCAAACATTAATAAAATAAATTGATTTTTGTATCTGCAGGTTTAATATCATGTCACTGACTGTCTAATTTACTGATAGACAAGTGCTAAAACTTGAAGATAATGAAGTTAGGTTTCTCTGCATATATTGGATAAACTGAAAATAACCAGTTCAGTTTAAGCACTGATTGTGTTATCTATGTTCCCTTAGGCATACCTTTAGCAGTATTTTCAATTCCAGTACTTATGAAAATGAGAGCTATCTAAACAAATGGGGCAGGGTTCATTACATATTATCTCTCTTACTGTTCTTCAGCTTGCACTTTCTCCTTACAGAATCTGGAAGAGGCAGAAGTATAAAAGAAGTAATTAAAGACATCGTTGCTACTACATGCTCTTCATCTGATAGGGCACTAACGAGATATGGAAAAACAGTAATAGAGTTTAAAGAACCTAGAATTCATTAAAATCTAATGGGAATTAAGAGCCACTAGTTGTATCTTTAGATTAGAATATAACCAGCTATGTAGTTTCCCCCCAACACAGGATTTGGGCATGTGCCAAATCATCAGAGGACATGATTAGATTCCTGACTCAGTAATCACACTCAGGTTTGTTAATTCAAAACAACAAACTCCATTTGAATTGTAGATTTACAGAGCCTTTAAAGTTTAAAATACAGAAAGTGTATTCTGAACATCCTGCAGGACTGGTAATGGTTTAAGTCCTCTGAATACAGAAACAGAAGAATAAACAAAGCATGAATTAAATGGATTTGACAACATTTGTTATCACAAGGTAGTTATCCATTATCTCATTTCCTTGCTTGTTTTCAATCTGCATGATTTTTTTAAACAACCGATGCTACGGTTTACCATTCCCTAATATCACCCTCCAATACTGATATACAGATATTATATACTGTACTTCAAATTCTATGAAGGAGGTGGTCCTGGAAAGCCTTTTCCTGTGGAAAATACTGTTTCCTTTGAGAACTGGATTGTTCCACAAAAGAATTTCATATGCTTTCCAGCTGAAAACCACCATCACCATTACCACCATCTTAGAACTGCAGAGCTGGCAACGACCCAGTGAACTTGTAAGTGCAGTACCTGTGAAGGAGGCACAGTGGGATTGAACTCTATACTTAAACCACTAAGAGCTATCCAGCAGTCCTCATGTTTCACTTGAGAAGTACCTATTTCCATCCATTTCTGCATGAAGCACCACTACCTTACTGCTATGATGCTGGATCAATATATTGCTCTTATTTTTCTGTTGCTAAGTTCAGCCATTTCTGGCTACACACAACAGAAAAGTGTGTAAGATCAAGAAAAGGCTAATCCTTTCCATCATTCTAGTTCTGTGTGTGTAGATGTCTTCAACCACTTACTTGCAATCTGAATTAACACTATTGTGTTAATGCATTATGTAGCTGAGTCTTAATTACAGCTGATTTTGCCCGGGGTAATATTTAAGTGCAGTCTTGCCTATTCTTTCCACTTATTCAACAGTCCATTATGTGAGTGGTTGTGCAGACTCAGAAACTGTCCAACCACTTGTGCAAAGGGATTATTATGCAAACAAACGGAAAGACCAGGATTCTGCTCATTAAGTAGTGTACATTATTATGTATGTAGCGGGTTTAATACATCCCATAATCCTTTGCTTTGATGAGAGGGAAAAGGAGAGAAGAAAGGGGAACAGCTTTTCAAACCATATTCTATGGTCAAATAAATAGTCATTTGCTTGATCCTATTACGTCTGTTCAAGAGTAACTCTGATTTCAGGTGATATTACTCCAAAGTGAATGTGTAAAGATTTGGCACATGTAGAATTTTTATGCTGCCTTCACTCATCTGTTCTGGAGGAGACAACACTGCACATTCTAGTGTTAATAGCAGTAGCTATCACTGGAGGTCAGCTTCTATAGAGGAAATGTGTTGCTATTATGGGCTGTCACATTGCTTCCAATTTTTGGTGATAGTATGAATTACAGTAGTGACTTTCAAAAGGTCACCAACAGGCCTGACCAGGTCTTGCAAACTAAAGGCTCTGCTTTTCTTTATTGAGTCAATCCGCCACAGGACACTTGTGTTGTAAATAGAAGCAGGGATATGATACAGGATATCTTCTGTGGAGTAGCTTTAACAGCTTAATTTTTAAAGTTTGTTTGTTGTTTAGTAAGTTTTCAAACCAGACTCCTTTCCCATCAAAGATGCAGGGCAAAAAATGGAAGGGAAAAACCTAACCACCATTCATAGCTTACCATGCTTGTTCAGAGGTTTTGTAATAGCCTAGGATTAAAAGTGAGCTGAATGTGCTAGATGAACAGGTAACTTAGAACATGAGTATTACAGCTTTTTCAAATGACAATAAATATTCAATACATTTCTGTATCTAGTTTCGTCCAGGTCTTACTTTGACAGAGGACAGAAAAAACTATGAAACATGACATTCAGGCAACTAAAGTAGCATCTGGAAATTATGGTCATAATTGTACAATCCAGTTCCTGAAGAATCAGAACTAGTTGGCCAAGGGAGATCCCTTGTTCACCCTGGTTCCAATAAAGTAGCACAACAATACTAATACCATCTGCAATGCTTTGATCTTCCCTGATTTTTGAGGCAGTACAAACAGGCAAGAACACACAGGTTTAACATTTCAATCTACAGCCAACATATAGGAACTTGATAAAAGTCCTGTATTCAAGAAAACAATGTATTTATGACTTTACTGCAAAACATACTAGGAAAAAACTCAAAATTACTGTTCAGTCATTACTCAGTGTGAGCAATACAATGACCAGTATACTTTTGTGGAGCTCCACTAGCATAACAGGAGTGATGTCACTGGCTGTGTTATATTGTCACTAATTAATTCCTTTTTATAATTTCTAGGTGCACGTAAATCATGCGCATTGAGACACAGTTATGCACACCCTGAAACTGAAGAAGGAACTCAGTTAGCAGCAATCTACCACTGCTGTTGATGCCATTCTTGTTGCACAGATGGAGGAGGTCTGCAAGACCATGGTTGTTCAGCATTAGATATGTATGCTGTAAGTAGCTGTTGTCACAGAGCTTGATGTAACTGAATAAATTGATAATGCAAAACACATAATTTGACATTTGAATCAAAATTAGGATTTACGGTGAGCGTCACAATAATAGTTACAAGCAGCAGCAAATGCACAGTACTGATGCATTCTCAGAAGCTAAGAAGAGCAAGGGAAGGGGAAGAGAGGAAGTCAGGCTTGTCAAAGGATCAGTTTTCTATGCTCTGCACAGCTCTTTGACCCTTCCCCTTTTGGCTAGTAAAAGCAAAATAAATAGTGCAAAACAAATATTTCATTCATTCATTCATTCATTCATTCATTCATTCATTCATTCATTCATTCCATTTATACCATGCCTATCTGGTCACTATGACCACTCTAGGCGGCTTACAACACAAAATATAAAACAGATATACAGTATATACACAGTGGTGCCTCGCATAGTGATGATAATCGGTGTAGCAAAAATATTTGTATATTTCTTTCAGATCAAAGAACCTGGATATTCTTGCATGAGGGTTTGGACAATGTCTTCAATGTTGTACCAAATAGCTCGCTTGTTATGCTAAAGCTATGTAGTTATGTGTCTTGGGATTCTAATAGATATACATGAGTAAGTTGAGGTCCCTGCAAGACAAGTAAGATACAAATATAGTAACAAAATACTATGTAATATGTAGTTTTGTATAACATATTATTTTTTATTATTGGCCTTCTCAGCCACACTAGACCTCTATTCAGAGTACGTTACCACAGTCTCTCGAGACTGAAGGATGCCTACAAACATTATTTTTGATACAGCACATTTGATTATCACAGCAAACATATTAATACAATTATGATATGTATCTGATAGAGAGACTACAGTATTCAATACCCTTTATCCTGTCAGGACTGTAAGACAGCTCAGCTCTCAGTGAAAGAGATAGGATTTAGCATTTTCATTTAAAAGTAAAAATAATGACACAAAACAGCAACTAGTGCTCAGGATATACATTGCTACATGTCTTAAGGCTACACACAAATTTCACCCCAAAGGCAATTCATTCCCTTTCCCTGAATATTGAAGACGTCTGAACCAGCTGGTAAGATGAAAAGGCTGGATGCAAATCACAGGTTTGGATGCTACTGTGCTATATAATCTTCCAGGTACTTATTTTGGTATCTGGGGCTGGGGCATTTTCCTGAGACAATCTGAGAAAGGCAGAGAAACTGAGAGGGAGATAAGGAGAGTGAGGGAAGAGAAGATAAACGAGAAGCAATTTTGCTAGTTATGCTGAAATTAAGATTTCTATTCCTTTCTCCTTCACATCTCCGTATAGGCTAAATCCAGGATGATCACACTTGGTGTCATACTCAGAGTCCTGCAGAAGATGTGTGGCAAGTGGGATATGAATGCTGTACCTGAAACCTCCAGCCACATAAAAGAAATGTGTATGATTTTGAAAGTTGGACAGGAAGTAGGCCTAAGAATATTGTTTTATCTCCATAAAGGTTAGAGAAACTGGATTAAGATATTGAACACAATGAAGAATATAACATAACACAGACTAAGGAGAAGAACAGATATAGAGGGAGTTAGGATTGTGGGAACTCATCAATGAACTATGCAACAAGTAAGCACTGACATAACAGATCAGTTGGAACCGTTGCACTAAGAAATATGACACATGGTAGAGACAACGGTCTCCTCTAACAAGGGCCTCTTATGTTGCAAAAACATGCCCTATAAAAGGTTAACAACAGGTAGGCAGGCCTCTTAGCCTTTGGCAAACTTACATAAACAGGTATATCTCACATTGAAGTGAAATCAGATAGCAATCACTACAGCAAAATGGAAGCATGGTAATGTTTTTAAAAGTTCCAAATGCATTTTTGCTCAGAGCCAGCTTTAGTCAAATTGAGAGCATACAAAATGCCTTTTTAGTTGGAAAAGCAAAACTTAATGGCCAAAATATTATCCATGTTTTATGCATGCATAAGTGCAACCATGCAGTACCCCCCCCCAAATATGTGCTCCCCTTTGCATGGCCAGTCATGTGGATGATTTCATGATCAGCGCTTGCCAGTCTTGCAGAGCCAGGCTTGCAAATTAAAGCCAGTTAAACTTCTCCGGACTTTCTGAATAGCAGGAGCTATGACATCACTTGCCAACCTCTCAGACCTCTCTATTATTTCTGAGCTTAACTACAATACCACAGACTGTATAAGTGATAATGACCCTAGCAAAAGGCTTGATAGAGCCTTTAAGCAGTATTTATTTTTGGACTTTCACCATAACTTCATGGTGGGTCAACAGCAAGCATTAATGTGTATAAGCCAGCCTTCAATTTCTGCTGGTTTGAAAACATACATTACCGTACTTACAACAGCCTTTCCTTATCTGGTGCTCTTCAGAGGCGTTGGACTACAATCTCCCTCACTCCCAGCCAGCATGGCATGTGTTCGGAATGTGGCCCAACACATCTGGAGGCTGTCAGGTTGGAGAAAGCTGATTTTTAGGGTATTTGCATTAACTCTTGCTGTTCTGGATGCTTGCGTCTCCAAAAGGTAGGAGAATATCAGGTGTTTTACATACAACTGGCAACTGCTGGTTCATAGAGAACAATTGTCATGTAGAAACTGCCTTAAATTCTACTCCACAGTAGACATCTCTGTATCATCGCAACAGTGGCATGTAGGTGTATGTAGTTATTGCATCTTCAAGCTGAAAGAAGGATTAGGTGAAGAACAATTTGACTTACCAGGCAGTGTTCTTCTGGTCAGTGAGAAAAGACAGGAAAGGAAAAGAGGAGAGGGAGCCATTTCAATGTGATGTTTGCTCACATAATGTCAAATGATGCTATTTTATCTAAAATGTTGTGTTCAGACCTGATTGATTTTGTCTTTCGTAAAAGGGAGAGGCTCTGTTATATCCATCCACATGTGTACAGGCCCCTGGCTGAAGGGTTCTTTAAATATGGAAGAGTCTCTTCCTCTTAGGATGTTTGGGAGCTGGGAGAAAGATTAATCACCTAACCCTTTCACCTCTCCTCAGTTTTCTCTTCCAGTTGTCCATTCCTGGTGGCTTCCCACGCCCCACCCTAGTTTTAAATTTGCATTTTTTTTCTTCACTAAGTACAATGAAGTCAGATGCAGTACATTTTCTGCATTCCACAGAACGCTTATTTGCATATATCTAAGAGGAGCTTAACTACAGTGCATAGCAACAAGCTGATATTATCATGAGGGAAATCTTGCCTTTAGCTGCTGTTCAAGCTATGGTTCTTTAAAGATGCAAGATGAGTAGAGTAATGAAACTGAGTGAACATGACAGAAAAACCTCGAGTTCCTTGACTTTTTTTTAAAAAAAAGAATGGTTAGTACCCAGAATTCCCTGCACTTCACTAAGAGAACCATCTAGTGAAAGTAGCTTCAGGCTGACATTATAGCAGCTTCAGTGGATTTATTGCACTTCCCAGCCTACTTCGAGGAATGCCTTGCCTTGCCTGCTCACAGGGCGCTACTACATTCAGTTACCTCATTGTCTATTTTCAGCTGGTATGTCTTTATGGTTGAATGCACCAAAACACAAGGGGTCTATCTTGTAAGCAGAACAACTAAGCCTGACAAATGAAAATAATCCCAAAACCAAACAGTTCACAAGTGAGCTTGGAGAAGGTCTTTTTGGGGGGAGGATAACTCAGAGAATCTCCCAGACAGCTAAGAATTCTGAGAGCTGTCATCTGAAGAATTCTGAGAGCTGTCATCTGAAGAATTCTGAGAGCTGTCATCTGAAGAGGATGCATGAATAGCATTCTTTTCCTCTGCTGTCTATACAATATATTATTAAAGTGAATCATTCTAAAATAAATGGCAAAAACCAAATTATTACAATTTTTAAAAATCAGTACCATTTCTCAGATGCAAGCAGTCATTTCTCCTTATCTCTTATAAAACGTCTCATACTTCTTATTTAAAGATCAATGCCAAAAGAAGCAGTGAACAAAAGTGGCTGATACAGGTAGATGATCACAGTGTTAGCAAATCCAGCCATCTTGATAGAATATGAAGATCTATCAGCATGCTTGAGTGGAAAACCCTGGTTCTAAGCAGTTGCTTGTGTCTATTTTGCCTCTTTTAATAGCAGAGAACAGAACTGCTGTACAGTGCCTGTTATGTTATAGGAATACAAAAATATTAATGCATATACTTCTTTCAGGGCTCATTTTTATGTATCTCTTTTGAAAACTCTCAAGAATGGTTGACTTCAAGACAGAACAAGGGCAGAAGATGCAAGGATGGAGCATCTGAACAACGTTGGCATCACAGGATATGGGCACTTTCTTTGGTAGAAAGTTGGGGAACGCAAGCATGCATAAATAAAACAAGACTCTGATCCTTGTTACTACAGTAATGCCACAGTAGTAGGCATATTGATTAAAAAAACCCTGGTGCTTAAAGTTGTTTCAAGATGGACAAACAGAACTTTTCATGCATAACTGTTGCTCTTCTGCTACTCTGAGTAAAGCCCAGGTGCCTCCACTGTCTGCTTACCTGGCTTTTAATGTCAGATTACAGCTATAACTAGTAAGGATAGTTGGTTGCTTAGAAAATGTTGCCCTAGTTTTGCTGCTAGTATTGGTTGGTGGAACGTGTTTTAATAATCCCCCTCTTCTTACAAGCAGTCTCAGACATCATCCTTTCTCCCCCATCACTTCCTTCCATGTTACTAAAAACAGCTGTGGAGGTGGGCAAGTGCAAAACATACGATCGAAGCAGAAAAAATAAGGGTTTTTCGTCTAAGTGGGCAGGCCCCTTTCCTCTTCGTTGAGTTTTTTCAAATATAAAAGAGGGCGAAAAGGATAACAAATGTGAGAACAGTTCCTCCACGCTGTTTTTTTTTTTAATTTCTGTGTTCCCATCCACACCTTTTCCTTGTGATTCCAAAATTAGTAGAAGGAATCACAGACCGTTTCTTTGTAACACTAAATTGAGCGAGCACATTTAGCTTGAAAACCAAGAGTTGCCAACCCCTTGCTAAAGGCCAGTCCCGATTGTAAATCAGCAGGAGGGTGCAGCAGAAGAACCTGTAAGTAAGTAGCATTGTGCCAGGCCTGGCCGCACAGAACAGTTTCCGTAAGTGTAAAGGAGCTTTCCCCCTTCCCATGCCACCCTTGCTCAGCACATCCCTGCCTTTGTTTCTTCAGAAAGGAAGGTTTGCTCCTGAATCCCAATTAGCTGTGGATAAATACAGACAATAATGTTTCTAATTGGAACTGTTCTATGTGTGCAGAGGTCTCTTAGTGTGTGGCAGCAGCTAAACAATGTGAAGGCAACACTTTTTATATATCCAGCTTGTAAAGTAGAACACTGGCATTTGGAATGACAGATGGGCAAATTGTTATAACCACCACTGTCACCACGTACATTTTCTCAAAAAGCAGCAAAACATCTAATCACAAAGGATGAGATTGAAGATTTTTTTCAAATCTAATTTTAAAATTAAACAGTACTGTGACACACATTTGCTTCAGCTATTTTTCCCTTAATCTAACCAATAATATACCATTTAAAAATGCTAGAACAAACAAAGAAATCTCCAATGATTCTTTGACAGATGTTAGAAATTTTCATTCTAACATCTATCATTATATAAATTCAAGTAATTCTCCCACTAAAAGTGTTTGCATTTTCAGTGATAACATAGCATAGGTAATGCTATGGAACATAGTGTATGGGCATAATTTACTGAATATCCTCTTGCTTATCTCTCACTTCCTGAAATGAAGGGGAACGTAAGCAGGATTACTTTTCAGTGAATTGTGGTTAAAAAGTGAAATGGTGAAATGGATTTTTTAAAAGCTGCTTCAAATCCATGGGTGTGCTGCTGTTGGTAGCAAGGTTGTCGAGGGCACTAGAAAATGTTGTGAGATGTATCTGTGCTTTGAGCTTGTGGGGGGGAAAGTGAACAAACACCCCAGTGTCTGTCAATTACACTTACAGGACTATAATATTGCCAGGACCACACAAGCCTTTTAACCTCAAAGATAGTCTTTAAAAGGGGAGGCCTCTGGCAATACTATTTAAAAAAAAACCTGAAACAGCTATAGCAGAGCTGATAATTGTAGCCACAAATAACAATGTTGTAGAAGGTAAAAACATTAACCCAGATTTGTTTTAAAAAGAAACTTATTAAATACTACTAATCATCATGCAGTTCTCAAATGTTTTGTTTTCTTCTTCACATGGTAGAAATGTTTCCGGACAAAATGACTTATAGTAGTAGGCTAACTAGCCTTCCAAGAAAGGCAACTTAGATAAACCCACCAGAATCTTTTTGACATTCACACAGATAAATTAACAATATTAGAAAGTATGCTATTTCTTCCCATATGAGCAAATGTCTATATTTGATCTCTTACAGATGTGTACAGTTATGGTTCTGCTACATTTGAAAGAAAATAATTTTACCACAAATGTTCAAATTCATTCAATAACGTCTCACTCTACATAATACAAATACAGCTGTACTGAAAAGTCACATTGCTTCTGTTTATGACTGACACGACTTTCATCATTTAACACTCTCTGCAGCAACTGACATCCAAATGCCACAACGAATCAGTCTTGAATCAAAACATTCCTATAATACCTTTATGACAAGGGACAGATGACACAAAAGACTACCATAGTACAGGACAACAACCAGCATTGCAATATTTGGAAGGAACATGCAATATTACTAGTCCTCAGAAGCTGGACATTTAAGGAGCGGGGAAGGCACCCACCTAAAAGCACAGACTCGCACTCATAGTACGGAAGCTGAAACACACTGGTTTGCAACTCTTGAAGTTCCTCTTCTATAGTCGCTCCTCAGAAAAGCACCAACAGGATCTGAGCCGTAGTCTGTACCGCTGGGTACTATGCAACCAGCCCTGGCTATCAGTTAGTGTTCCTGATTTAAAAGAGGAAAAGATAGGGTGGAGGAGAGGGAGGGAGTAGCGAGCAGCAGTTACCAGCTTGTGCTCAGTCATTAGCTGGTCTGACTCACTCCTCTGCCAGCACAAGCATCAGCGATTCTGTTTCCCTGGTAAAATTACAGTGGAGAGGAGAGGGAATGTATGTGAGAGGGAGAGGCAAGGGAGGAGTAGGGGCGAGGGGTGGGTGGGTTTGCAGTGTCTGACTCTGGCGTCATCTGTCTTATAAATGACTATAAGGATCAGTGGAACAGCTGCTTGTCAGAGAGTTAACTAGCTGCAATAGGTGAAGAGGGCTTCCCCTTTCCTGTTTACTGGATCACTCTGGCGTTCTTGCTTCCTCCACAAATATTTATGTAATGCAGCCCCCCCCCAATACCTCAGTGGAGCCTTGAGTTTATTTATTACACACTGCTAGGAGGGGATGCCGTAATACTCCACCAAGTTCAGTTTCTAACAAAGGCACTGTTGTTATTCTAGTGATGCAGGCAATTCACCTCAAGCCTTTCCTGGGTCGCACACCATCTGATTTGGGTGGGTGTGTTGGCTGGTGAGTGCTTCAACCTCTTGGGCAGGTGAAGAAGAAATTAAGAAAAACAGGAACTGAATGTTCATCACTATCAAAACACCCACTTGAATACACAGGTTTGTCAGCATCTTAATGGCTATTGTGGAATTTGGATTAATGGATTAAAAAGTGCAAAAAGCGTATGCCAACATAAATCTGTTAGCCTTCAAAGATTCCCTAGATTTTGTCTTGTTTCTGAGGCAACAGAAACTTACAGTTTGGAATCTGATTACCTTTCTAGCAGAAAGACAAAGTATAAATTGAATTTATAATATTTAGAGGCATAATTGGGAGTAAATATTATAGTCTCCACATTAAGAATATTCTAGAGATTTAGGTATCTGGCTGTGGAGCCAGAAGCTGGGAGTTTGATTCCCCCACTGTGTCTCCTGCAATTAGGGCCAGCCTGAGTGGCCTTAAGCAAGCAGCACAGTCCCAAGGGGTGGCTCCTAGAAGAAGGGAATGGTGAACCACTTCTGAGTATTCTCTACCTGAAAAGCCCTGAAAAGGGTTGCCACAAGTCAGAATTGACTTGATAGCATATTGTTATGATTCCCAGTCACAGATAGTACAATTACTGTGATGTAATTACACAGAACCGAATCTAGCTCCTTGCAAATTTGTCTTGTAATACTTATATTCTGTTACTTTATGTCCTGACATTCTTTGCTCAGTTATGTTCAACAGCATTGAAGGTACACAGTGAGTGAATATAGTATTAACTTCCACAGAAGAGTTGCACGCTAAGCAGATAAGCGTCTGGCTATGTAATCCATCTATTCCATTTCTCCTGATCATCGGATAACAACAATTTCTCTAATCCATTGGGAATATCCTGATGCTAATCTAAATATAGATAGCCGCATGGAGGAAACAGAAAAAATGCTGTAAAGTCTTTGGTGAGCAAATGTGGAAGAAAGAGAAATAAGAACACAATCTTTCTAAACTACTGATTGCCTTTTTTTGTTCATTTTTAATATACAGTAAATGCTGTGAATATGCAACATCTTCCTAAAAATATAAACTTGAGGGAACGCAAGCACGTTCGGTGCAACAGCTGAGAAACAGCCCCACTTTATACACACCTCATAAAAAATCCATGTGTACTTTAACTAGTGCGAAGGCAATGTCCATTGATTACTCACTGCTTCTCCCTTTGAAGTGACCAGAAGTGTTGATCAGAAAAGCACTGGGTCCCTGATTCCATGTGTTTAAAGGAGTGAACAAAAAGAAGATGAGCAATAGACATGCGCTCATCCTGACTGAGGTGTATTTTTTTGAGATGTATAGGAAAAGTTTCTGATGAAAAACCTAAATCCTTCCCACAGCTGTACCAGACTGACCGGATACATAACGTCAGCACTGAAAGGCTCAGCTGTTGATGCTCGGACGGGGATAAACAGCAGTAAGGTTAGCTACTGCTTTCCCTGCAACAATGCTCTGCCAGTTTGGTTTGCCATTCAATTTATTTGCCCTTGTCACGTTGGAGTCTGCAGGCTCCACCATCTAACCCTCCACCCTAAAAAGGGTTAAGGGGCACAGCAGCAAGTGTATATTTGAGGACAGTGCAGCAAACTGTTAGCCACAAAAAGGTGCCTTCGGGGAAACTCACTTGAAGGCTTAAATACACTTGGGGCACATTTTATCACAGCAAAGCTTAGTCCCACAGGATTAATTTTAGTACAATTTCCTTGTCATTTCACAGTATCGCTTCCATTAGCACAAGAAATTCTGCTCAACTTAAATTGCTGGAAGGTTATGAAACTAGAATACAGTTCATTTAGATACAGAGGTACATGGCATTTAGTGCTAGTTGTTCACTAGCTGGCTGGATAGATCAGTGGTTTAGGTATCTGGCCCAGGAGCCAGAGTTTGGGAATTAGATTCCTCGCTGTGCCTCCTGTGTTGGAGCCAGACTGAGTGGCCTTGGGCAAGCTGCACAGTCCCCAGAAGAAGAGAGCAATAAACTACTTCTGAGTACTCTTTACATAGAAAACCCTGAAAAGGGTTGCCAGAAGTCAGAATTGACTTGACGGCATGAGATAGATAGTTGTCCACTTGACATGTCTCAGTTTTTTTACTAGACATACACAGTATGTATCAAACACATTAAAACTTTTCCCCACCTACACATCTTTCAGGAAATTTTGCAGTAGTACTAACACTAGTTTGCCTCTCATGCTCATCTCTGTCCTGCCTATGTACACAATTTGCAAGTTATATATAAATTCAGAAGTTCAGAGGCAGAAAAGTAATTCTTGTCCATGTCTTGGGCTATTTTCTTTCCAGTTATATCTTCTCAACCCCTTAAGAAACAACAGTAGCTCTATGACAAAACATCTGCATGCAAAGCTCACTAGCTCCCTCCCACCCTTGTTGCTTTTTCACTCAATTCAATGTCCTAGATGTTGCTGCATTTGAACGATTCATTTATTTCATATGTATCTTGCTTAGATAATTCAGTAGAAAATGCCAAAGAATGCTGCCTTTCCCTACAATTAGGCAGGCATAAAAGCTTCCATTGTATTACTACTATGATAGTGCTACTCTTTGTATAAATTATTCACTCTTTTGAAGAATAATCTGCCATTGCATTAAAAATAGGTCACCAAGGATCCTGCCAAGTGCACAAAGTGAGAAAAATGACAGCAAGATTCGCCTTGGGCAACTAAAGGAAAGCAAGCTTGCTGAAGCCAATCTGTGCTACAATTAATTCTGGATTATATTAGATTTACATTAGCACAAACAGGGTCCTCTATGTGAAGAATATTAGCAAAACACAACATCTGGATGCTTTGTATCTATTAACTCTTCAATCACACAGTGTCTAAAAGCATCCTTCATTCAAAACCATGCATTTTGAATTATGTGAGATGTTCAAGGAATAGTTTACCATTGCCAATTCCCATCAATTTTTCACAGCCAAGAGGGGGTTTTAACCCAAGTCTCCTGAATCCTAGTGTAATACTATTTCTACTACATCTAGCAATGTTTATATGCTCAAATACCTTGCCGCAATGAGATACTGATGAAAATTATACACCATAAAGGAATTAATGGAGTTTTTAAAACTTTCTGTAAAGATCTCATTGCTGCACCTTTTTGGCATCCTGGAAGCCTGCGCTGCTGCCAAGAAGCATCCATCACTCTCCCTACGGACTCAGTCAGTTCTCCTTCTCCATCACCATCACTTTGTACAGCCTGCTTTTATGAGATATGACAAGCAAGAGTAAGGAAAGATTTGAACTAAATTCATCCAGTTATCTGTTCTCCACAAGGGCTTAATTCTTTAATTTTACCATCACTGTATAAGACCTGATGATGCTCACCTTATATAACGCATCTATAAGAAATCTAGGACTTCAGCAGTCTACTCCTAGAAATGCTTGAAATCCCTGAGCCAGCCCATCCTCTACTTGGTCTTCCCCTTTTCCTAATGCCTTCTACCTTTCACAGCATTATTGTCTTTTCTAGAGAACTCTGCCTCCTCATGATGTGCCTAAAGCAGGGCAGCCTCAGTTTCAACATGACGGGGGAAATCAATAATACCGTTAACTAGTTTTTCTTTGTCATTCAGTTTATTCTCCATTATTGTACTGGAGTTAAGTGACTCTTTGATTGTTTGTAGTCACTACTCGCTATTATACCTACTTACTAAACCTTCATTTCTTTTTCTGTCATCTTTTCTTGCTGTACTTTAGAATGGCAGATTAATCTGTTCCTGTTCCCTGCTTTTTGCTTTAAAAGTTTTAGCTTTGGACTAGCTCTCCTAAACAGGTACCCAACAGTACTGCTGTTTTTATGTGCCATCACGTCACTTTTGACCTACGTTGACCCTGAGAATGAGTGACAACCATGAAGTCCTGTCATCAACAGTACTGCTTAGTTCCTGCAAACTCAGGGGTGAGGTATAATACAGAACGGGGAGAAAATCAATCCCAGTGTGCTAGTCTACTACAAAGTTCTCAACATAGGGACCAACCACCCTGTAGTGGTAGAACCCAAAATGCTATCATTTCCATTTTATAACTTCATTCTACTGTACTAAAATGTGG
The DNA here is from genome assembly GCF_051106095.1 of Pogona vitticeps. Lineage (NCBI taxonomy): Eukaryota > Metazoa > Chordata > Lepidosauria > Squamata > Agamidae > Pogona > Pogona vitticeps. The sequence continues at coordinate 167,894,793 of NC_135786.1, forward strand.
AACAGCTCTTAGAAGATAAAGTAGAAAGGTCAGATACTAGACCATTGGCGAAGTTAGAGCTCCTTACATGCAGATTTCTGGAATGAGCAGAAAATGTCTCTGCCTTAGTCCCAGTCATGACAAACTCACCATGGAAATGTCACATGTGAAAGATGTTTTCAATCTGGCTTCTATCTTTGATGGCCATCCATAATGGGAGATGCTTAAAAATGCAGAGGCATGGATCTGAGGCCAGTAACATGTTTTCATCTATGAAGCGAGTGTGTCTTTGGTCCTCAAGAGCTGTTTTTCCTCCCCTTGATAATCCCAAAACTCACAAACAAGTGAATATCTTGTTCTTATCTATCTCTTTTATTGATGTAAGCCTTTTATGGAGAAAGGAGGGGTAAAAACAAAAAAAACAAACAACAATAATTTCATGTTGCCAGCCATTCCCTATGCTCTTCTCTCCCTTCCCCCACTCCTCTTTTTATGGCATTAGAAAAGAACTCACGAGTGCCCTGATGGAACTGTACATTCCAAGTCCTCACAGTGCTTAGCAACCAGAATAGGCTGCAGCACACTTTGTGCATGGCATGTGTCTCAATATATGTGTGAGTAAGAGAGACAGTGTGCGGTGTTCCTTAATCAATTTGCTTTAAAAGCATATGGAAACCTGTTGTGTGTTAACAGTTTAAAGTCATATATATGCAATACAGGTATTACATTCTCATGTTCTTTTTGCCTCCCATAAAAATCAGAGGAGACTGCTCTATTGTACAGAAATTATTAACATGTACGAGGATTTTTAACACAGAGTAAATGTCTTTCATATGGCTTGAATTAAAGTGGGGTCTTGACTTGAGAACTTAATCCGTATTGGAAGGTTGTTCTCAAGTCAAAAAGTCTGTAGGTCAAGTCTCCATTGACCTACAGTGCATTGAAAACCGATTAATCCCGTAACAGGCCGTTTTTGTTCCATTTTGGTTTTTTTCTGGTCTGTAAATCAAATCTCAGTCTGCAAGTCAAACCTAAATTTTGCGGCCAGAGAAGTCTGTAACTCAAAAAGTCTGTAAGTCAAGCCGTCTGTAAATCAAAGGTCCACTGTATATAAACCAGAGCAATGTATATTCTGACCACATGTTTTTAGTATGACTTCTAGTAATACGTATATACAAATACAGAACCTCAAGCCCTAACGATCTCCACTTTGAAAACATCAACTGAGCATCAATAAAGACAAGAAAGCTACAAATTCTAACTCACCATTGTGAAAAAGGATTGAAACTATGAAAACAGATACTGGGGGATTGATCAGAGCAAGGGTGGGCAATCCATCTGACAAATCCCAGCAGATTGCACCACTGGTTACGCTGACTAAGATTAAAGAAACCTGTTTTTTTTAAATAACGATACCTTCTTAGCCCACTAGCCTTTCTGGACGTGGCCCTGTGTTTTCCTTTTTATTGCCTTGTTGTCTTCCTTCCCCACAAATTATATCCTTGTTTTCTCTCTCTCTCTTACCCTCTCCCTCACATCTATTTGGTATTGTATGCCTATGTCTGAACCATTTTTTCTGTATCTGTATTGTAGCATACAAAATATCAAACAATGTCACTGGTGTATACTCAAAGAAGACAGTAAGCTCCCTGTGTACACAAATTACACAATAAGGATGCTCAGAGCCCTAGTCCTTTTAGAGGGGATATTAACTGACCAGTGGGCAATGTGTCTGTCAGCACAATCCCATAAATATCCGCTCAGAAAAAAGTTCCACAGATTGGGACTTACATCTGGACACTATCTGTAAGATTCCAGTTTTACAATGTGACACAAGTGCTCAACAGTGTTTGTTGTTAGAGTGATGTGATTAAAATCCATCCTTCTTACTAGCAGTTCTCTGCCACTAATAAACACAGCTGATAAAAATAAACGTAAGTTAACCACTTAAGGCCTTTTGCTTGCTTCAGTACCTTTTCCTTTTAAGATTCTGAAACCAAGAAAGACCTGCCAATTCTGATGACAGGACAGTACTGAGCTTGCCATAAAGGGAAGGCTGTATGAAGAAATCTGACCTAGTAAGTGTAGAACACTGTTTCATTTGATCCCTGGAAATCAGTTCTTAACAAAGTTAATAAGAGATTGTTGTGGCATAACAATACAGTACGTACATATGTGTGAACATAACATAATCCTATGTGAACATTTATTTCAGACTTTAGGTGAACACAGCCTTCTGCAAGATATGGATGGGAGTATTACAGGGCAGAAATTAAAGTTTGACTCTTGTTTGTTTGTTTTTTGAAGTAAATGAATCCAATGTAACAAGATTGCCATTTTACACGGGACATCCCCATGACATCATGGAATTTAGAGAGGACAGAACAGGAAGAATCAGGCACAGTTCATTGCAAAAACACTGAACTAATTGCACAAATTTGTTACTTTGATACTTCCTTCTGAATTTAGCAAGAAAAGAAGAGAGGAAGCAAGCAATGGTGCAACTACAAATTGCAGCATCAATATTGTTTATATAAAATAAATTGTATTTATATATTTTGGCTTTCTCAAAGAAAATACTTTACCACACACAAAACGTAGGTGACAGTGTCCATATCTTCACCCAGATCATGACATATGAGATTATATTATTTCATCATTTGTAAGTGGTAAATTTTTCACATGACAGGGGCACCCGTTGCAGCTATATGGCTTCTGACAAGATTGCTCAAACCCTATTTGCACACTTCTGTACACTGGTCTGAAAATAACCCCTCCCATATTGCAGTAAGACATTTGAGTAGCCTCCATCAGCACAAATGGGGGCTATTTAGAAATCAAAGTCCTGCTGGGGAGGAGGTAAGTTTAAGATGAAGAGGAGGAGGAGATAAAAACATCTCTTATCTCCAAACAGTGATTGAAGATAAGAGATTTCAGCAGCAGCAACACACACTGTTTCTTGAAGCTCCTGTTGATGGTCTGGAGGGAGGGGCATGGGGAGAGGAACAGGCTAAGTGGTGGAGGGGAGACTCCCTATGAGCTGCTTCTGGCCCAGGCACATGATACATCGTCATCTGGCAGAGATAACATTAGGTGATGTGCTTCCACTTAACCAAGAGGAGATCCAGTTTTATGGTGGCTTCCCTGATTTTGTGGAGGAGAGGAATTACAATGAGAGGATGTGCATGTATTTGGGCATTTAGTCAGAAACCCTGGGAACAGGCATTAAATTATCTCCATAATGGAACTGGAGAGCGAACTAGTCTCTCTGTAACATAACTTTTGTATGAACCAGGGCCAAGACTGTAAAGATGCTTCTCCAAAAAAAGATGCAAGTTCAATGTTGGTACAAAGTCTCTCCCATGGAAATGCATCTCTTTTGGTGAATGTGTTTAAAGGCAGGGAAGTATAAAAGGCCTTCCTCACATCTTCACTCTAGAAAGTGCAAAGAAGAGAACACAAGGGGTTGTCTAAACATTAGTGATGGAAGAGACATACAAGAGCAGCAGCATATTTTGCATTGTTCTTGGTTTCTCTAAAAGGGACTATATTCATCAGGGACATAAGAATTTGAGAGGAAAAGTATACTGTAGAGGAAGTCTCTGTTGCCTTGGCAATGAACTACAGATCATCTCTTTTTCTTTCCAACAGAGTTCAGGGTGTTGCATATGTATTAATGTTTCCAAGAGTGTGATGTAAAGGGTTAGGTAGGGTGGAGACATTTAAAAGAAATTGCTCTTAGCCTTCCAATTTATAGAATAAATTGCAGCTGGGGCTGCTACAGAATCACTGGTGAAAAATACACAGAACACTTCAAAGGTTTCATAGGAATTGGACAATGTGGAACTACTATTACTATTAATTGCTATTACTATTAATGGGGGGAAGTCGAGGTTTGCTAGCATATAAGCTACAAACATAACAAAACCTCACAAAATGCACAAAATTTGATGCATGGATATGCAATTTACATTGCTCATATTTGTGAAAAATACACAACTGGCAGGGCTACACACTGCTAGGTGACTCAGAGCATGGAAACATTACTGTTTTAGATTTCTGCTCCAAAGCAACAGGACAGCTAAGCTATGCTGGCTGGGGGAATTTTGGCAACAGTAGTCTGAACTCTACTTTTCCCAAGCTCACTGAATCAAGCATCACTATTAACAAGATAAATTTGGGATTCAAATTATTCTGTTGCTTAGGCATGAAGAAGTTCACTCAACTGAAGTAACACATTCAAAATGCAGGAAATAAGCTGTTTGTTAAGGACAGAGTTTGTTTCAGCAGACATTGGAATTTTTCCCATGCTCAGTGAAATCAGCCCAAACACTCACTAGCTTGATCCTTTTTATTCCTGACAAGTTTCAATAACTTCAGACAAGGAAAAAATTCAGGTCAAAACATCTAACTTTCCCTACAAGCTTGTAATGGGTGTTCTGGGAATAAGCCCCATTGGACTCAAGTGGATCTTGTTTTCGAGTGGAAAGGGTATAGGACTCTTAAACCTATTGCAATTGGAAGTCTCAACCAGAGTAGATTCACTGAATCAACTGCTGAATGGTGAGCCAACTCTTACATAAATCACACTGATTCGTTGAGTCTACTGTAGTTGGAATTATCAATTGGATTACGGCCTTGGCTGCAATCATAAATACCTTTCTTGGGGGGCATAATCATCACTTTCCTTTGATAATATATTCTTTGGATTGCATTGTAAGATGATAGAAGAAATATCTACCCCCATCAATTTCAGCTAAAAAGACTTGTCAATTTATATAGCTTATTGCTCAGCAACTAATTTAGTGAAAGGATAATTCTGAGCAAGGTTTTTTTGGAAATGGGGTACCAACTTTCTAGCCTCCCACCCTTGAAACTGTCACCAAAGAGCTCTCTCTTTTTTGCCATAACTATCACTGCTGCATTCGTTTTCTATTTGTGGATTCGTAACAGGAAGTGGGGATGGATAGATAGCAACTCTTACTTGGGTTGGAATAATCTAACCAAGCTCAAAGCTGGAGTAAGAAAATCTGGGTCTTCTGCATGATTAGGATGCCAGTCCTCAGAAACTTCAGGTAGTGTGGCTGATGTTAAGGGAGTGTGGGAGTCTTCCTGCAAAACATTTCAAAGGCCAATTTTTCCCCCTCCCCATTCAACTTGGGAAAGCTGAAGAAGTGTCTCAAAAGGCAGTTCAGAAAAATTTCTTAGCCTTACCAGAATATACATGGAAAGGATGTACAATAACATATAATGAATTTGGAAAAGTTACTTATTTAGACAAAGTCCTGGATTTCCCAGCTCATATAGTCACTGGCCATGCTACCTGGGCAATGCTGGGAGTTGTAATTCAAACAAGTAGTTTTTCCAAGCTCGGGCAGAGCATATGAAATAAACCAAGAATCTTACTGTGTTTTTCTCAGTAAGAATGAAACTGCAAGCATTTGGGTGTGTGTGTGTATTTTTAACTTTGCCTTAATTTAAAAATACGTGTTAGACACCAGGGGCCATATGAAGTTGCTTTAGAGGCTGGGACTAGCCTCTTGGCTACTAGTTGATAATCTCTGGTCTTGAGGACTGGAAAAAAACATTAATGGGTCATGTGTTGTATCCTGTGAACCTTTAGGGCAGGAGAGTTGTGTACACAGTTATAAATTATTTATGATTTTATGATCACTTACAAGAGAGAGCCTATTTATTATTTTGGACACTTTTTGGGCAATTTCTCTTTTAATACAGTATGCAAGCTCTAACAAGGAATTTTATGGAAAGGTTTCATACTTTTAAAGAACCTGCCTTTACACTGTTTGAAACCCTTATTAAATATTAATTGACTAAATAAACAGCCCATATATGTGTAAATTATGCAATTTGACAGTCATTTCACTAATTTAAAGCAAAATATCCTTCATCTAAAGTGTCTTGGTGTTAGCGCTTTTCTCACTGTATACATAAAAGAATCAATAGTGAATCTGTTAAATACTTGTTGTTGCTGTTGTTAAGTCATGTCCAACTCTTCATGACCCCATGGACCAGAGCACGCCAGGCCCTCCTGTCTTCCAGGTCAAATTCATGTTGGTCGCTTCTGTGACATTGTCCAACCATCTCATATTCTGTCATCCCCTTCTCCTCTTGCCTCCACACTTTCCCAACATCAGGGTCTTTTCCAGGAAGTATTCTCTTCTCCTGAGATGGCCAAAGTATTGGAGCCTCAACTTCAGTATCTGTCCTTCCAGTGAGCACTCAGGGTTGATTTCCTTTAGAATGGATACGTTTGTTCTCCTTACAGTCCAGGGGACTCTCAAGAGTCTCCTCCAGCACCACAATTCAAAAGTATCAATTCTTCGGCAGTCAACCTTCTTTATGGTCCAGCTCTCACTTCCATACATCGCTACTGGAAAAACCATAGCTTTGACTATGCGGACCTTTGTCAGCAAGGTGATGTCTCTGCTTTTTAAGATGCTGTCAAGGTTTGTCACTGCTTTCCTCCCAAGAAGCAGGCATCTTTTAATTTCATGGCTGTTGTCACCACCTGCAGTGATCATGGAGCCCAAGAAAGTAAAATCTGTCACTGTCTCCATATCTCTCCTTTCTATTTGCCAAGAGGTGATGGGACCAGTGGCCATGATCTTAGTTAAATACAGTGGTGCCCTGCATAGCGATGATAATCTGTTCCGGAAAAATCGTCACTATACGGATTCGTCGCTATGCAGAATAAAAAAGCCCATAGGAATGCATTAAAACATGTTTAATACGTTCCTATGGGCAAAAAACCCACCATTATGCGAAAATCCTCCATACGGCCGCCATTTTCGCTGCCCGGTAAGCGAGGAATGGGCGCAAAAACACTGCGGGCGGCCATTTTTTTAACCCGGTGGCCATTTTGGAACCGCCGATCAGCTGTTAGGAAAACATCGCTATGCGAAAATCGGTAAGCGAAACAGCTTACCGATCATCACAAAGCGATGTTTTACCATTTAAAACATCGCAATGCGATCGCAAAAACGATCGCAAAAAACACATCGCTGTATTTACTGAGGTTTATAAGAATGAACTTGCAATACACACAGAGGGGGAGAAATGCAACTTATAGATTTTTAAAACACACCATCAAATTCCTTGCAGTTACAATCCTGGTGGGAGTCATTCTACAGAAGGCAAAGCAGAACATGGTTGAATGACCCAGTAAGCAAATCAGCTCCAGGCAATTAAATGCCCTTGGTGATTAGAATTAAAATCTAGAGTCCTCTAGAATTCCTGTGGAAGGATAACTCATAAATGCTTGGCTTTTGGCATTCAGAAAGGCAAAACCTTTCCTGGTTGAAAAGACTTTTGATTTCATATTTAAATACATGCAAATTAATGGGAAATTTTATCTGTTTATGAATATAAAATGTTTTCCAGACAATCACATCCCAAAGTTGCAAGTCAATAGAGTGATTTTCAGCAGCCCTGAATTTTGCAGACTGTAGTTATTTTATCTTTTTTTCTTTTTAGATTTTCTCCCCAAATATCTCTTTTTGTTCTTAGATTCTTGTCTTAGGCCTGTTTGTTCATTTCTTGTTACGTAAACTTAGCAGAATTACTTTTACGAACTACAGGAATCTCGCAACCTGTATAGGGGATTCTGAGACTGACAGTCTGAACATAGCTTTTCCTAGATCTACCAATCTCCTCAGTGGATATCTTCTCTCTTATTCTTATTTTCTTTTCAATTTCTTTTAGCACTCCACTTCTCTGGATCAAACCAGACAAATTTAGAAGCAATGTTCCTTCAAACTCTTAAGATGCCGGCCATAGAGACTGGCGAAACATCAGAAAGAACAACCTTCAGAACACGGCCAAAGTACCCGAAAAACCCACAACAACCAATAAGCACTTTCTTTTATCTGCAGTTTCTCCCCTTTTCCCACTTCCCAACTCCAATAGGCAGCTCAACCAATGGGCAACTGTGATCTTTAGGATAAATGTTTTGTGGATATGCATGCATGTCTTTTGTCCACAGAAGAGATCAGGGAAACTGGTTTGAATTCATTTTTAAAAAATTTAAAAATACACAAATAAATGGCAAGACCTTTGTTGGTGGCAAGTTGCAGGTTCATTATTTACTTAAACGTATTTGATGCAAAATACCTATAGTATTCTGGAATGTTTGAAAAAAATGTATGTCATCTTTATAGAAACAGCTGGAAAAATGGGTCATATAGCATAAGAACATCCAGACAAGTTACTCAGCTGGAAAATGGAAAGAATGAGAACAATTAAGGCCCTACAGGCAAGTACAGGCCTAGTGCTGAGTAGCACAGCATTACAATCACTGTTCTAAATTAAGGTCTAATATTAATTCATTTCGATGTCTTAACCAAGGTCTAATAATACTAACTCAGCTTAACTAAGGAATGCAGTTTTGGGAATCATCTTCCAATACAGCCTACTTTTTATCATCATTTCTTGCTCTATGAAGTCACTCAAAAATTTCAGAGATCCAGTGCTTGGTCTCATTGTGACTGCACTGTAAATATTCGAAATCTCAGGGTGGGGAGAGATATTTCGTTACCACACAAGCTCCTAAGCAATGTCCTGCAGGATTTTTTTAAACCAGTCTGAAATGTGTAGTGATATTACTCATACATGTAGTTTTGAACTTGGAAGAGTTTATTTTTTTTTATTATAAATCCCAGTATCTCCAGCCAACACACCCACTGCCCATTGGTGGATTATGGGAGATATAGTCCAAAAAGTAACTTTTCTAAGCTTTGGAACTGCCAGACAATGGCATCAAGTAAGCAAGTACAGATTTTTTTAAAATTATGCTTTGTTATAAAAAGGCAAGCAATACTTTCCCCACAGTAGCTCACGGTTTCATGACTTCTGTCAATATGTACTGGGTGAGGGTGGCAACAACTGAAAACAGAAAAACTTTGAGCAGTTACCTTCCACAGCATGTCTTCTCCAACTTTGTTTTATTTGCAATTCGGACACTTGCTCTGTTTGAAACCAAAAGTAATTGCACTTTGTTGATGTTAATTCAGCGCTAGTGACTAGAAAGTATCCTGTCCTGCCCAGCTATACAAGTAATTTTTGCCAGCTACTTTGTATATCTCTAGTTGTCTTACACGCAAGCCTATATCAAAACAGAAGAAATAGCATCGCCAGCTGCTTAAAAAGGAGCTAAATTGTCAGTATAATTTCAATTCTTATAGATTAAGTGTATGTGATTAAGGAGAATAAAGACATAGAAGTAGAGAGGCTATCCTTGGAAAGAAAACATTCTAAGAAGCAAGAGTAACAGCTTGCCTTTCATTTAAAGTGTATGATGATACCAGCTTACAGACCTAGGACCATTGGCCTGCCAAGGTTGATGCTTATACTCCCTTGTGTGAAGGAGCCAAAGGGAGTGGCTGCATGCTATCTAAAGTTCCTTAGGCCCTTAATGGCATTTTGGGGAAGTTAAGATGCCTCCTAGCACTATCACTCCACTGTCTTTCTCCATTGCTACCTGCTCTCTGAATTGACTGTTTTTCAGTTTAATACATCTCAAACCACCATTGTGATGATGTACAAGAGCTGTCAGCACTCAGTGCACTCTCATCATAGGTGATAAGAAGTATCTCAACTTGAAAAATCTTGTATTATAACATTATAACATTTGTACTCTTTCTTTTGTGCCTGTGTGGCTCATGTAGAGCATGCCATTTTTTTTGTGCACAAGCATTTCTAAGAATTCACATTCTGTCTTAAATACCATCACATTATAAATACTGTAAGTATCTTCAAACATAAATGCTTAGCACGCACGCACGCACGCACACACACACACACACACACACACACAGAGCACTTTTCTGAAGTGGTCCAAGAACACTGTAAAGTAGGTCATTATTATTACGTCCATAAATTAGACAGGAGGTTGAAGCTGTGAGGCAGTGATTTGCTTGCCTAAGACACCACAGTAAATTCATAACTGAGATTTTCAGATGGGGATTACAGCTTGTAATAGACAATCTTAACCAGCACAGTATTCTCAAAGCTTTACACTGAAGTTCTGTATTGACATGGGCCAAATGCAGCCATCCAGATGTTTCTGCACACACAACACACCTGCCATGACCAGCACAGTCCATGAGTGGGAAATGCTGGAAGGTGCACTTCAACAATATCTGGAAGGTTGCATGTTGCTGTTCTATGCAAATGCTAACATTAAAACATTTTGGTATGACAAGGCCACTTTCTCAACTCTGAGATTAAAGGCACATGTGCCATTCTACATTGCTTCCACATTTTGGCAATCAAGATGAAAATGAATGCTGGGCAGTGGTTAAATGCTTTCTTTCTGAAACTGCAAATACAGTTATAGGTATACTGCTGAAGGCAGCACAATTGCAATGAAGCTGTCATGATTCCTTCAACATGTATCTTGAAAATTAAATGGGCAACCTAGTAGCCTCCAGATGTTTTGGATTACAGTCCTCATAGATCCTGCCACTATGACCTGTAGTTAAGGATTATGAGAACTGTATTCTCTAATACAACTGGAGGGCACCACCAACTTTTCTATTCTTGCCTTGAGCCTTCCCTGTATCAGTTCAATTGAAGAGGTACTACTTTAATAACTTCTGGACTTCCATTGTAGATACCGAGTGTCAGGATCACTGTACAGCCTTTACCAACTATTAAGAGAGAATGCCACATTAGCCTGTTGCAACAAAGGCAACATAACCTTGTGACACGGCAAAGACTAACACGTTTCACTTGGCATAAGCTTTCATAAATTCACTGACTGCTTTAGATACATGGAGTCCTGCCTCAACTGGTCAACTATTAGAATTCCCTGCTTTGCACTGCAAGCTCATCACATAGTTCCTTTTCTTCTTTGAAATAAACTCCACCTGCAATTAATATGGATCTCATGAGGTTTTTGCATTATAGTCTTACTTCTCTGATACCTCTTTATTTAAAAGGCTGATGATATTTTTTGTTACTTTCTTAGCCTCCACATCTTCCCTGAATGTTAAGAGCATTTGGTCCCATTACTCCTAGAACTATAAAATCCTATTCCTCTATTTTCAGCATGTGCTGGCAAGCTCAGCAGCTTTGTAAGAAATCATTTACCTTCGCAGAAAACATCCTCCACTTCATCAAGCACAGCTAGGTCTTCCTCTTCCAAATGCACCAGCGTAGCCATGAATAAGCAGAAGAGCAGAATGCCACAGCTGCTTTCAGTACTACAGCTGGGCTACTTCCTTGCACAGGGTTCCTAGGCACTTTGGTAGTAGGAGTGGCAACTTCCGCATCGCTACCACCAACGTAGCCTCATTTATATGAACCTTGGTAATCTTGCTCTTCCACCACCCCCTTCCTTCACTTGTAGCAGTTGAGATCTGAAACTATGCATTGCTCATTACGCATAACAAAAATGGACAGGAAGAGACAAACAGTTTAGGCTCAGAATGCACAGTAAATCCTGTTTCACAAGGCTAATCCACATTTAAAGGGCTCTAAAGAAACGCGCTCCATTGCATAATTAAGTCTATTGCTGAAATGGGGAAAATGTCCTGATGTTAATCCTATCTTTCTAAAAGAATTAGGAATGCTTGGGCCTTCAAATATTGTGGAATTCAAAATTTGGATTTAGATTTGGCTTTCTTTCCACCAGATTTTTCTAGACGTCTAAAACATAAAAATAATAAACGTACAGATAGGTGAATATAGGCATAGCTATACAGATATATAAACTGGCCATGGCTTCCCAGCCAGTGGGTCATGCAAACATTGCATATGCATTTGTTATACATGGTTACTCATTTCTGACTTGCAAGTAATTTCCTATATAGAAATTATGTCCATGTGGCGAACATTTTAAATTCCCTTATATAAGATAATGTATCAGTTCATTTTCTGTTTGTGTAAATCTCTGTAAGCTTTTGAAATCCATAGTAATTGAAGGACCAAACATTCTAATTCATCAAGAAAGACAGGACCCTCCCTTTTCTCTCCATTTCAATGAAATAATTAATTATGTAACTGAGCTCTTTTTAAAAGAGCTCCTTAAAAGTGGATTAGTTCTTTGAAACACACATGAAAGACACAGATGAACACCAACATTTTGTTTTTTTATTTGGAAAAGGAGCTCAGATCTTATTTTAAAAAATTATAATAAATGGGAAAGCTCCAGGAAGCATAGATTATTTAATCTTCTGCTCTACAAGGCATGTCCCTCTATAAAGTGCCTTTCAGAGTGAGATGTTCTTGTACATTCAAATGTTTTCTGGTTTTTTCCTTATTCTGCACTTCTTTTTGGAAAGTTGCAATGAGGAAGTGGATGTCATCCCTTCCTAATTGTCCCCATTCTTTAAGTATATGAAGATTTCTTGTAATTATCTTAATACAGTGCAGTTTATTAGTTTGATTCTTGTATTTTATGATGTTTCTGTAAGCTATTCTGGAAGCATTGCTACATGGCAGAATATACACTGTAATAATGCTAATATTAGCTTGCCAGTCAATCATAAACCATAGTTTGCAAAGGCAGAGGTTACATTAAGAACACAATTCTATGAGTATCTGCTAAGAATTATGTCCCATGGACTTCAGTGGGACTAACTCTTGGGAAAGTGGGCTTGGATTTATACCCTAAACCATAGTGAAGCTTTTAAAACCATGTGTTGGCATTGCTGCACATTATGTCAGTTACTCGCAGTCTGAGCCCAGTGTAAAACATGAATTTAGGGTGTGTGTTTTTACTGCACATTATCCTCTGACCCATACTTCTCGAAAGGATGCACTAAGGACAAACTGAGAACTTGCACAAGTGGAGATTTACTGGGAAAGCTGCCAGCATCCTTCCTATGATATAAAGCACCTTCAAAGGTTAGGCTAGCCTTTGCATTTCTCATTATTGTTGCACTCATCATCCTCTAAAGATACTATGTCAGGACACAAGAAAGAAAAAGCATTTGCCTTCTTACTTCTATTTAAAAGCTGCACACAAGTGTGTAGCTGTTTAACACTGTTCTTGAAACTTTAAGGAATGACTCAACTACTGTATGTTCTTGCTTGGCACCTTCTTATGGCACTCATTTTCTTCTCTCTTGGATTTAAAACGATTCCCTCATCCACTGCTTTCAAAGCACAGCATCCGGATGCCTGTTCCATTGACAGCTCTTGTTTCTTTTATTTTCAGGAATTAGAAAGCTTCAAAAGGCTGTTTTCTTTTGAGAAAACAACTGTCACCTAAATGAGCTCACAAACTAGCTTGGTGGTGAATAATAATGATTCAAGCTCACCACTTCAAAGGCTTTTAAGGATATGTCTTCCTGATTGCCCCCTCCCCCCTATGCTTCACCGCCTAAATGACAGGCCTACCTGCAACATAACCAGCACAAAATATTTGGAAAGGTGGTGGGTGGGAAAGTGTGAGAAGTCTTTATTTGAGAGAAAACATATTCTCCTTGTGCAAGTTAACGCTGACCCCTTTCTTTCTCTTCTTGTTCATTTTGACTAAAGTTTCGGTTCTTTACACCACCCTACTTCCTGTTTATGATTTTCTAAAAGTCAGATTTTGTGCTTCTTTCCTCCAACACATCTTCTTTCAGTTTAGGACCAATCCTTTTTCTGCTGCTGTTACTTTCCCACCATTCCAAATACAGTGGGGTCTCTACTTAAGAACTTAATCCGTATTGGAAGGTGGTTCTCAAGTGGAAAAGTTCTTATGTAGAATCTGCATTTCCCATAGGAATGCATTGAAAACCATTTAATCCGTATCTGCTCTTTTCCGTCCATAGAAACTAATGGGAAGCTGCTATTCCGCCTTCTACCACTAGAGGGTTTTTTTTCTTTTTTTCCCCTTAGGTCAGGGAACAGTGTTAAAAGCACTTCTGACTAAGCTAATTTTGAAGCAATTGACTGAAAACCAATTAATCTGTTCTGGCTGTTTTTTTGTTATGTAGAGGTGCGTTCGTACATTGAAGCATTAGTTCCCATAGGAACTAATACAAAGCTGGTTAATACGTACTCTACCACTAGGGGGAGAATTTTTTTTAACCTAAGATGACCTAATGTTAAAAAAAGAGCAGGAAAGGTTTTTTTTTCCTGTTCTTATCTAGGATTTCTGTTCTCAAGTAGAAGCAAAATTTAGCAAACGGAGCTGTTCTTAAGTAGAATTGTTCTTAAGTAGGGACGTTCTTAAGTAGAGACCCCACTGTACAGTATCACAAGAATCTGCTATATCTTGGGTCAGATCTTTGACTTGTAACATTTAGTCCAGGCAACTCTTATTCAATATAATTCTTCCCCCACCCCCAAAACCCAGCACGGTATTACAGAGAACAACTCATAGTCATGCTAGTTGTGGATGGTGAGTGTTGTAGTCCAAAATCTCTGAAAAGCACCAACATAGGGAAAGCTGGTCTGACCAAAGGCAATGGCATTCTGCCTATTATGAGGAAGAGGAACCCTCCTAGTCCAGTTTGAACAGGGACAATCCTTGAAATTCTTGTTCCAATTTTTTTCTCCTTCCTCCTTGAACTTCACATTCTTCTTTCAAGTTTTAGTTAAAATAAACGTTCCATTGACATAGAATCAAAACTACTGAGTTTAGCTTCTAGTCTTCCGTGCCTGTCTTTTCAGCTCCTAGGGAAATTAATAACCAAAAAGACAAATCCATTTAAAAGCAGAAAGAACAAGGAATAGGCCACGTAGTCCTCAAGACTACACAAATGCAAAAGTGGGTAATACTTTTTATTGGACCACTAAAAAAAATTAAACAAGTAGCAAGCTTTTGTGGATGAAATTCACTTCCTCAGGGTCAGCAGACCTCCCTCATGGATTCAAAAGCAGATCATCTTTCCTGCATGTGTGATTAAAATCCCCTTGGATTGATCAATTTTCCTTCTCTCTTTCCATTTTCTCTGGGGAAAGAGAAAGAGAGAGAAAGGATCAATGGAGAAAGGGGATAATGAGTCCTCTTCATTCTTCCCTAATCAAATATTCTTCAGGTATGTGAGTAGCAAAAGACAAACAAAAAACATAGTGGCACAACTCCGCATTGGAGATGGAAAAATGATAACAGAAGACAAAGAAAAGGCAGAAGTGCTCAATTCCTATTTCAGTTCCATCTTTTCTAGTAAGACAGACTATGAACTTCCAAACAAATTGGAAGTTCAAGTGGGGGGGACAGGATTGCAGGTGGAGATTGATAAACAAATAGTCAAGGAATACCTTACCACCTCGAACGAGTTCAAATCTCCACGGCCAGATGAACTGCATCCAAGAGTACTGAAGGAACTGGCTGAAGATCTCTCAGAACCGCTATCCATTACTTTCTTGAAATCATGGGACATGGGAGAAGTGCCAGAGGATTGGAGGAGGGCTAAAGGTGTCCCTATCTTCAAAAAAGGCAAAAAAGAAAAAGGAACCTGGCAACTACAGGCCAGTCAGTCTGACATCAATTCTAGGCAAAATTCTGGAACAGATTGTAAAGCACTCATTGTACAAGCACCTAGAAAACAAGGCAGTAATAACTAGAAGCCAACACGGATTTGTCAAGAACAAATCCTACCAAACTAATCTGATCTCATTTTTTAAATCAGGTAACCTCTCTAATAGACATAGAGAATGCTGTAGACATAGTGTATATCTTGACTTCAGCAAAGCTTTTGACAAAATGCCCCATGGTATCCTGATTAGCAAGCTAGCTAGGTGTGGGTTGAATAGATCAAGTGTCAGGTGGATACACAGCTGGCTACAGAATCATACTCAGAGGGTGATGATTAATGGGTCCTTCTCTAACTGGGAGGAGGTAACAAGTGGGGCACCCCAAGGCTCAGTCCTGGACCCGGTACTCTTCAATATTTTTTATCAATGACTTGGATGAGGGAGTGCAGGGAATGCTCGTCAAATTTGTAAAACTGGGCAGAATAGCTAATACCCTAGAAGACAAAAACCAAATTCAAAATGACTTTGATAGGATGGAGCACAGGGCCGAAAGCAACAGAATGAAATTCAACAGGGTTAAGTGCAAAGTACTGCACCTCAGAAAAAGAAATCCAATTGTTACAAAATGAGGGATACCTGGCTCAGGAAAACAATGAGAGAGAGAGATCTTGGAATTGTCATAGATCAGAAGCTAAATATGAGCCAACAGTGTGATGTGGCTACAAAAATCCCGTGAGGTGTTTTCCCCTCTATTCAGCCTCACCCTGAATATTGTGTCCATTTCTGGACACCGCACTTCAAGAAGGATGCTAGTAAATTGGAACAGGTTCAGAGGAGGGCGACAAGGATGATCAGAGGGCTGGAAACCAAGCCTTATGAGGAAAGGCTGAAAGAATCGGGCATGTTTAGCCTTGAGAAAAGATACAGTGGGGTCTCTACTTAAGAACATCCCTACTTAAGAACAATCCAACTTAAGAACAGCTCCATTTGCTAAATTTTGCTTCTACCTGAGAACAGAAATCCAAGATAAGAACAGGAAAAAAAAAACTTTCCTGCTCTTTTTTTAACCTTAGGTCATCTTAGGTTAAAAAAAAATTCTCCCCCTAGTGGTAGAGTACGTATTAACCAGCTTTGCATTAGTTCCTATGGGAACTAATGCTTCAATGTACGAACGCACCTCTACATAACAAAAAAACAGCCAGAACGGATTAATTGGTTTTCAGTCCATTCCTATGGGAAATTTTGCTTCAACTTAAGAACGTTTCAACTTAAGAACACCATTCCAAAACGGATTAAGTTCTTAAGTAGAGGTTCCACTGTAGCACTTTTCAAATATTTGAAAGGCTGTCATACAGAGGAGGGACAAGATCTGTTCTTGATCATCCCAGAGTGCAGGACATGCAACAGTGGGCTCAAGTTAAAGGAAGCCAGATTTCAGTTAAATATCAGGAAAAACTTTCTGACTGTTAGAGCAGTACGACAGTGGAACCAGTTACTTCGGGAGTTGATGAGTGCTCCAACACTGGAGGCATTCAAGAAAAATTTATCACCTGGCAGGTATGCTTTGATTGTATTCCTGCATTGAACAGGGGATTGGACTTGATGGCCTTGCAGGCCCCTTCCAACTTCACTTTTCTATGATTCCATGATTGTCCCAAAACTAGAACATCCCATTTTTCTTTAAATCACTAAACATTTTAGCCTAGTATCTGAACATTTTCCATATGGTTGCATTTCTGATCTTTTTCTCAAGATAACAATTAACCTTGAGAGTTGACTTCCAGAGGAATCTTGTGCAAAACATCCTTTCCCTCTCCTTACCAATACTTGCCACATCAGCTGGGCAGAGCATCTTCTGTAAAATTTCAACAGCATAGTTTACTTCCTTTTTCTTAATACAAAAAAAATAAAAAAATTAAAAAGTACACATGGGAACGGAACCTGTGGTGAGGAAGACCTGACCACAAGCCTTGCCCACTCTGCTTGACTTTCACTCTAGCAAAATGTTCAGAGTGTAACAGATCTACCGGGATGAGTTAACTCATGGGGTCACATAAATCCTGAAGATGGATTGCTTCACTCTCAAAAGCTCAAACAGTAAACGTGATTCTGAAATATATGGTTTAAGGCGCTGTTGAAATGTAGTGAAGAAAAATCCAGAAATGTGGTCCTCATCACCACATATAAAAAGGTAAGAACAGAAAAAAATTTATACAGTTGGCTTCATCTACCTTAGTTTCTCCTTACCTGTAAGAGACATGATATTTTACTTTTACCAGGTAAAATGGCATAGCAAAATGTTGATTTGGAGGAAAGGGGGAGTGACTTAAAACTAACCCAACCAACCAACCAAGAATATGCCCACATATATTATCAATTGGTTGGCCATTTCCTTTCTCATTCTTAGCTGTTCTTTGCAGATAAAGAGGTCACAGTCCCTCTGGATGACACCAGCCCTCTGCTGCTGCGATTATGATTGTGACAATTTCAGTACTAATTCATAGCCTGCTTTTCTGTATCAGGAGCAAATGCAAAAAAAACTCACAACATCAAAATTGAAAAGGCACAGAAGAGAGACAGACAGACACCCCTACCCCAAGCCTTTCCCAGACAACTGTCCAACAATGAACTGCAGCACTACAATGAGAAAAAAGGCTTTAAAAAACGGAAAGCTCTTTTTGGTTTGGCATTATGAAAGCACAATACCAGAGCCTGGGAAAACTGTGGTGAGAGAATTGCATTGCCTTGGGCATAGCATCTCAAGCAAGGCATCAGATGTTGAATGAGGCACAAGTGGACGGCATGAAGAAGGCAATCCTTAAGACAGGGGTCTCAAACATGCAGCCCAGGGGCCATTTGCGGCCCGCCGGATGATAGTTTGCGGCCCCAGCCTTGCCTGCCCCCTGAAGCGCCCACGCATCCTCTGCTGTCAAGAGTAAAAAAAATAAAGCTTAGACTTGCTCGCCGGCTCTCTCCCAAGACAGCGCCTCTTGCACCCTCCATCCGGAACTGCAGCCTGCCAGCCAGCCCGCCTGTCTGCTGGATGGCAGGCTGCAGTTCCAGATGGAGGATGTAAGAGGTGCTGTCTTGGGGGAGAGCCGGTGAGCGAGGGGAGCCGCTGGCCCTTTTCCCCCGAGCACCTGAGCTGCCGCCAAGTGATGCATGAGAGCAGAGATCGCTCCTGGCTCGTCCTTGAAAAGCGCCTCCAAGCCGCCAACAACAGCTGCCGCCACCGCCTCTTCTAGGGGAGCGGCTCTCTGGCTCTCTTTCTTGGCACCCCCAGCACCAGCTCAACCAGTGGCCGGCTCAGCGCCTGGCGGTGCTTCTTCCTCCTCCTCCTCTTTATTCTGCTTCAGCCACCTCGGCTCTGGAGGCTGCCTGGACTCACCTCGCAAAGTTTGCTCCTCTGTCGTGGTGGGGGTAGCTGCTGCTGCTGAGTGTGCCTTTTCTGAGGGGGGCCCTCAGAGGAAGATTGCTGGACCTCAGTGCGTGTGTGTGTGGGGGGTGTTTTTGTGTGTGCACATGCGCCCACAAGCCCTGTAGGGGGTGCCCCGTTTGGTTTCATTTCATGGGTACCCATGGGGGGTTTTCTCCTTTGGCAAGGCAATTCTGTGAGGGTTTTTTTTAAAAAAAAAATTATGTCATGCCCTCCTCCCTGCCGGCTAGGCGGTCGCTGGTGCTCCCTCCCTTCTCCGCTTCTTCATCTTGCTGGTGATGGTGGTAGTGAAGAAGGAGCTGGAGGGGGCCGTGGCTGGTGAGGAGAGCTTGCGCGCCCCTCCTCCTCAGAGCACCAGCTGGGCTAAGGAAACTCCTGGGCCACTTCCTTGGGCTCTTGCTCCGCTTGGTGGAAAATCTGATGCGGCCCACCCTCACCCAGACTCTGCCTCCAGCGGCTCCCAGGTAAATTGAGTTTGAGACCCCTGTACTACCATATAGAATCCATACCTGCACCAGGAGTAGAAAAATCCTACATATTTAACTAGAATTCTTTTAATATCCATATGCAAACCACACCCACTTTGCCAGGATTGCCTCATGATCTTGAAAATTTCCAGATCGAAGGGTGCTGGCCCTAAGAGCTCTGATAGCGAGGGTTAGATTTAATTAGATTTATTTCTCATATGACATACCTATCAACAGTATGAACAATGTGAGCCAGGGAATGTGCTGCTGGTTACCTCACAAACAATTAACAAGTTGTTATAACTACAAGACCACAGAATGGGGGATTTCTAAACTGACATGTAACTAGATTCTGTCTACATTGCAGAAGTTTCACTGGAGCAGCCAGACAGATTGAGTTCACTCTCTCATCTTCTTCAACACCGAGAATCACACATTCAACAGTTTTGGTATCTGTCTACAATCAGTTCCTTTGTACAGGGCCCTATCTCAAATACTATATGAGACATTTATGGCTATAGTAACTGTTCTTATGCCTCATCAGCTATCCCCATAGTCTTAAAACAGCTACCAGCAACACCTCTACAGTGTCTTAAGCATACGTCTTTCCCATCACCTGGCATCTATTTAACTGGAGGGGGGTGGAGCGTGCTTGCGCACATGCATGTGGCAGCGCTCATGGGGGGGCAACTCGCACACATGCATGCAGCGCGCTTGCAGGGGGTGGAGTACGCTTGCACGCGTGCATGCAGCAGCGTTTATGGGGGCGCTCGTGGGGCAGCAGGAGATCTGTGTCTGTGGCACAGTCCTGCCTAGGCCGCGGACTGCTGCTGGGTTGCGAATTTGGGGTTGGGGACCCCTGTCTTACATTCCTTTAATTTTGTCCTAACCCATGCTCAACCTGTGGCTACATAAGCTAGGCAGCAAGAATGCACAGAGTCTTTTTCATCCAAGACAGTGGTTGCCAAACTTGGGTCTTTAAATGTTCAAGATCAAGTTTATTGTATTTAGCTAAAAGCCGTCACAATTATTGAATACAGAAATGGTCAGATAAAAACATGATAAAGGCCGTCACAATTGCTTAAAATACAAAAATGGTCAAGTAAAATCATGATAAAATCAAAGACATGTAAAATAATAAGAGACCCCTCATATCTGAGAATCTCCCACACAATTGATAGCAACGGCTTTCAGAAAATTAGCTCGAATATTTCTGGCCGCCTTTGCGAACAGCGTTGTTCTACGTGTAACAAAAGGGTCACAGTCCAAGAGTAACCTGACCACCTTTATCTGAGGGCTTTCCTCCTGCAGAGCAGCCAAAATGTTACCCAAGAGCTTTTCTCGGGGGTTCTGATATAACTGACAATAGAGTAAATAATGGAGAACATCCTCTATCTCACTTGCTCCACAGATACACAGCCTTAGATGTTTAGGGACACTCATATACCCACCATCTAAGACAGCGGTTGGCATGGTTTGAAAGCGGAGTTCTGTGAAAGCAGTTCTCAAGGGGGCAAAATTAAGTGTCTGTAAGTATTGCGCCCTTGAGTGGTTTGTTTTCAATAGATGGTACCAGTGTGAGAAACCTGAAGAGTGGATTAAAGCCAGGTCCTGGTCGTTATCCAGTTTATAGAGCCAATCTCTCAACATTCTTTTAACTCCAGAAAAGATGAAAATGTCTGTAGAGAGGGATTTAGATTTTAGTAGGTTTTGAACTAAAGTTGCCCAGCCGCCACTCTTCCATTGCTCTATCAAACAGCGTTTGGGTAGTCGACAGTCGGGCATATCCATCACCCTCTTATAGTAAGAGAGTATGGCTAAAGTTGTCCTGGCTTTGATTACCATGCCTGTCTCGGTTCTAAGATGAGCTGCTGGAGTCCCCTGAGGTGCCGCGAGGATGTGTCTCAGGAATTTATTCTGTCCTACTTCAAGATGGTGTAGGTTGTTCTGGTTCATACCCCAGATTTCAATTCCATAAAGCATTTGGGAGATGACCCTCCCTGAAAACACTTTTAAAGCTGGGGTTACTAGTTTGCCACCTTTAGAATGAAAAAATTTGACCAGAGCATGGCTAGATTTCCGAACTGATATTTTCATGCTCTGTATCTGGGATTTCCAGCAGTTATTCTCATCGAAATGAACTCCCAGGTATTTGAAGGTCTGGACTTGTTCTATTTTGTTTTCGCCTATAGTCCAGCTAAACTTGGGGGGATGCTTTCCAAAAATCATCACTTTGGATTTCGTGTAATTTATTCTTAGTTGCTCTAGGTGGCTGAACTCTTGGAGCTTATTTAGGCTTCGTTTCAGTCCCTTTTTGTTCATGGATAATAGAACAATGTCATCGGCATATATGAGACGTGCAATCTTATAGTTCCCAATAGAGGGGGGGGGGAATGGTCTGGATGGTTTAAAGCTGTTACAATGTTGTTAATGTAAAAGTTAAAAAGTAGGGGTGCGAGTAAACATCCTTCTTTAACCCCTTTATTAGCGTGAATTTCCTCTGTCAGCCTTCCATCTGTACTAATCCTTACCCTCAACGTTGTGTTGGAGTATAGTTCTTGAATTAGAGTTAGGAGTCTCTTATCAATGTTGGTCTCTGTGAGCTTATCCCACAGGCGGTTTCTAGTGATTGTGTCGGATGCAGAGGAGAAGTCAATAAAAGCCGTGAACAGCCATTTGAATGGCCTGGTGGTATATTTGCACACAAGATGATGTAGCACGTAGATTTGATCTACAGTGGACCCTCTACTTAAGGAATTAATCTGTATTGGAATGGTGGCTGCAAGTCAAAAAGTCTGTAAGTCGAATCTCCATTGACCTACAATGCACTGAAAACCGATTAATCCCATAACCAGTGGTTTTTATTCTATTTTTATTCCATTTTGGTTTTTTTCTGGTCTGTAAGTCGATTCTCTGGCTGCAAGTCGAATCTAAATTTTGCAGCCAGAGAAGTCTGTAACTCGAAAAGTTTGTAAGTCGAGCCGTCTGTAAGTCAAGGGTCCACTGTACTGTGCTATGCCCCTTCCTAAAGCCTGCTTGTTCCTGGTGAAGGATATTATTTTCTTCCATCCATGTAGTCAGCTTCTGGGAAAGAAAGCGGGTATAAAGCTTGGAGCTGATATCCAGTAAGCTGATTGGGCGGTAATTCTGGGGGATGGATTTATCACCTTTTTTGTAAATTGGGAAAATTATGCTCTGCATAATTGCCAACCTTGGGTCTTCAGATGTTCGTGGACTACAATTCCCAGAAGTCCTGGCCAGCACAGCTAGTGGTGAAGGCTTTTGGAAGTTCAGGTCCAAGAACATCTGGGGACCCAAGGTTGGCAGCCACTGATCTAGGAGAACAACTAGATGTAAAATAATGAAACCCTTCAATGCCAGGTTTAAAAAAAATGGAGAAATGTAGGTGAGACAAATCCACCATTGGTCTGAAAGGAAACTGCAAGAGTTTGCACTGACTTAAATTGCAAACTTTTGCACTTTAATGTGAAAGAAATGATGCCTTCAATATGGAACAGATCCAGTATGAAAAAAAATTGTTTCCGATTTATGAAATACATGGCATTTTCACACTTTTAAACAGAGTGCCTAATGCAAGAGAGAGAGAGAGAGAGAGAGAGAGAACAACCTTTGAAGGACAGGGTGTTCCTTTTTCAACTTCAAAAGTTGCTGCATCAACAAGAACAGAAATGGAAGTGAATGAAATTTCACAACAGAATCTCATAATAGGAAATACATCTTGGGGTTGTGGTAGACAGGTCAATGAAAACATCAAGTTACACCGACAGTGAAAGAAAGAAATTATGTACAGTATTTAGGAATTATTGCTGAAGCAACCTGGAACAGAATGTTCAGTGTGTGATGATACTGTTACATTTTGAATACTGTGTACAGTACGAGCAGCTACATATCTAAAAGGATAAGATACATAAGATACCAAGAAAGAAAGAAAGAAAGAAAGAAAGAAAGAAAGAAAGAAAGAAAGAAAGAAAGAAAGAAAGAAAGAAAGAAAGAAAGAAAGAAAGAAAGAAAATGATTAGAGAACATAAGCAACTTACTTAGAAGGAAGAAATAAAATATTAGTCGCTTTGAGGGTTAAAGGAAAAGCAGAAAATCAAAGGGGGATATAATAGCAAAACTTGGAGAAATTACTTTTCTGCATAACAACTCCCATAATCTACCAACTAGTTTGAGGTCCTAGGATATGGACTCTAAAAATGGGATTTTTCCAAGTTTGGCATAATAGGGTTTTTTTTAAAAAATGATTAGGGGCATCAACCAATGAAACTAATGGAAAGTCGACTTAAGATACAAGCATGTCTTACATTGCTGTGCACAACACATGGAATACATAATGAAATGGAATCACAAGTACACAATGGGTGGCCGGAGGGCTGTATGAGGGTCCTGTAGGACCCCGCTAAACTGGTCTCCAACACTTCCCCGCAAGAACTCCCATTCTTTAATGAAATTAATTTCTGGGGTATATACACCCTCTGTGGGTACAACCCGCTATTTTGAAGCATTAAAAAAGCCCACCCCCCATATTTACTTTTGAGACCTCTAGAGTCCTTTTATTTTCCAAAACTATTTTGAAATAAGGCCATTTTTGGGCCTAAATAAATTTAAAGGAGGAGAATGGACTGAAATTGTCTATCATATCCATTTTTGGTGGGGTGGCTTTTTGAGAAGCTGGGGTGGCCAGTCAAGCCAGTGGGCCTCTGGATATTTACACATTGACATGACAATGGGCAAAATCACCACTGGGTCCCTGCTGCCAGGATCAGGACTGCCAGTGGTGATCTCTAGAATTTTTTTTTAACTTGTAAAGGTTCCCCCTCCTCCACTCATCCCAAGTCTCCCAAAGGCTTTCCCAGTGCAAAAAAGGAGTCCTAAAGAGCCTTGGAACCTGAAAGAGAGGGGACACAAAACTTTCCATGAGTTTAAATTAAGTGTTTCCAGCATTACTCTGGTCTGCATTACTCTGATGCAAAATTATGCCAATAGGATTTTTCCCAGTAAACTCCACTGAATACACTGGAGCTTCCTTCCAAATAGGCATGCATACGACTGTATTATCAGAGCACTCGATGATGCTCAATTGGCCTAGATAGCATTAGATCCATGCACAGAAATAAAGTCTAACTACAGCTGCTAGCTATATCATCTTCTTTGAATGCATGTGTTTTGTCAAAGTGGGAAAAATGATATTAGCCTAGCTGGATCCTCAGCATGAAAAATGAATTCTTTTAAAAGTAAAACTTCCAGAATCCATGCTGCCTTGGTGACTGTGGAAGTTGTAGTCAAAAATAACTTGTCAAGATCTGGATGGACCTTTGATCCAGCCTTGTTGAACTCTTCTTATACTTGTGTTTTTAAAAATCACTTGTCATAAGATGGACTTCAAATACACTACAACATTTGATAAGTGCAATATCAAGTGATAATTTCTACATGAGAAAGTACTGTCACAGATTAAGGAAGACTTCATATACCCACAAAGAGAATGATGTTGAGCTGAGGAAGTTCAAGCTTTCAGATGTGAGCTACTGACACTGCAGTCCTAGGCACGTATCTGAGAGTAAGTCCCATTGAGCTCCTCAGCCTCTCATTAACCCCTGCAAGTTCATGAGCATCACATGATGAGATAGCAATGAATGTGCATGCATATCCAAAGAGCCATTAAAATATTACTTTGTCCTTCTGATGGCAAACAAAAAGAAAACAAGGCCACAACTTGAAAACACCTAATTTGGTAATACATTTTGGAATTCTAAGCCTTGTTACTATAAGATTAAGTTAAAAGCAGAATTTGTACATTGCTGCAATATATTTTAGGAAACGTGGCACATTTTAAAGCCATTTTGGAAGATCAATTCATATTTGATCTTTTAAAAATGTTAACCAATAGCTATAATTTATTTATCAAACCTGCAGCATATGCATGTATGTCCTCACTGGATAAAAATGTGCCAACAGGAAGAGCTGCGTTCCTAGTGTAATGCATCTCTAACTCTCAGGAATCTGAATCTGTCATCAGAATTCATAATCCTCAAATAGAAAGCCTGTGTTTTCACAGCTTCATATCTGGAGCTCTTGCAAGGATTTGAATAAAAAGACAGCACTTCCGAAACATGACATCAACCTCAGAGCACAATGGTGTGACATCTACTTTTTTTCTCTCAGTTGTTATCCATGGCTTTATCTGTATTTCTTATTAAGTGGCTGGATAGCTTGGTGTCATGTGTGCCTGACTGTTGAACCAGAGGTCAGGAGTTAGATTTCGCACTGTGACTCAAAGGAAAAGAGCCAGCCTGTGCAGCCTTGGGTAAGCTGTGCAGTTCCAGAAGTCCCCCTCTACAGTAAACCATTTCTGATTACTTTATATCTAGAAAATCCTGGAAAGGACCACCATATGTTGGAATCCACTTGTCAGCATGTAATGATGCTTATTTTAAAACTATGGCTAGGGGGTGCTTCATACTTCTACTCTGGGATGATAAAACCCTTGACTAGGCAGATAAAGGTAAAGGTTCCCCTTGACAATTTTTGTCCAGTCGTGTTCAACTCTAAGGGGCGGTGCTCATCTCCGTTTCCAAGCCATAGAGCCAGCGTTTTGTCCGAAGACAATCTTCCGTGGTCACATGGCCAGTGTGACTTAGACACGGAACGCTGTTACCTTCCCACCGAGGTGGCCCCTATTTATCTACTTGCATTTGCATGCTTTCGAACCGCTACGTAGGTTAGCGGGAGCTGGGACAAGCGATGGGAGCTCACTCCGTTGCGTGGATTCGATCTTACGACTGCTGGTCTTCTGACCCTGCAGCATAGGCTTCTGCGGTTTAGCCCGCAGCGCCACCACGCAAGGCAGTCCCAATAACCACTGCAAGTGCTTCCTGTTCCAGGCAATACTTTTACTTGCAACTGCTGCCTCTGTCATAGATTTGGGGGATGGGGGGTGGGGGAACACAGAGGATGTTGCTTTCTTTGTGTACTTCCTCCCTCTTCCCAGTTTTTCCACAAAATCTTCCATCCTTTTTCTTTCCACAGAAAACCCATTACAGATACAGCATTTTTCAACTAGTAGCACTAAAAGCCATCTCTCTGGGAGAACTGCACAAATCTACAGAGGCCAGAATTTTATTCATACCGATTTGTTCTGGCACAAAGGAAATTGTGTCAGTCTTGGCAGCAAATTTCCATGGACTACTGAGGTGCTTGCTCCATTTCTGAGTACTCATGCTTTTGGACATGTACTCAATAACACAACAAGCACATTACTAACATGTGGCGATTTGCTGCAAAAACTTACATGCCTTCCTTGACACAAGGATAAACAAATGATAGGATTCTTGTCTATATATTTCTTTGTTGTTTCATTTCCATTTTATTATAAAGGTATCACACATATATCTATAGGCTTTGCACTATAAAACAAAACCTGATTTTACAGCTAATGTAATTTTTCTTCTGTTGCAGCAGGAGATGGAGAACTCGAGTCTAAACTTAACAGCAAACACTATCAACCTCGGTAGATATTATACACAATCTGTTTTTTTTTTAAAAAAAGTTGAATTCATATCACAATTCTGCTAAAATAACTGCACTTACTACTTATCTCCTACCAGACGAAGATTATACTTTTATTACTAGTTTATAACCCCTAGGCAACATGGGATCAGGTCACCTGACAGAAAGTCTTCTTCTTTATAGGCCTAATTGATCCTTAAAATCATTTAGAGCAGCTGTCCTCGTGATATCACATATGCTTCCAAGATAATTCTGCAAACATTTTCAGCAGGGTATTAACATTGTGGAACCCACCATGAGCGACATTCCTCAAAGATTCAATATAGAATCACTGGAAGGGACCTCATGGATCACAAAGACCACCCCCCTGCGAATGCAGGAAATTCACACCTAAGGTATCCTCGGTAGGTAGTAATCCAACCTGATTAAAAATCTCCACTGAAGGAAAGTCTACCACCCTCTGAGATAGCCTCACTGTTCTCACTGTTAGGAAGTGCCTCTTCATGTTTAGTTGCAATCTCTTGCTTGTAACATGAACTCATTACTTCTGGTCCCACAACATTTGGCTTTAGATGCATCCTGAAAACATACTTATTTCCTGAACTATTAGAAGTAGATGGGATCCTGTCGGCTTCAAGTGCTGCTCAGAAAGGGACTGAGGGGTACCAGCACCCAGGATCATAGGTTATGCACCTCTGAATTAAAATAAGGGAGAATAATTTGTCTACATTTTAATATTTCATTAAAATGTTACTTAAGTGTGGATATGAGAAGCATATTCATAAGGCATTCATCTGAAACTTGCGAAGGGCTAAATAGATGGTGGAGAGACGGGCATGCACATAAGATCTGGGACAATAGCTTCACACACTTGGAAGCTTTGTTTATATCTTTTTCCATGCCCCCACCATTCTTTTAGCCTTCCAGGGGTTCGAGGCAATGACTGAATATTGTCACAAAGCTAATGTTGCAGAGCTGTTGCACTGTTGACCATTGACAGTCATGTCCACTAGGGGGAAAATGCTACTTCTGTTCTTTTTAAATTCTGATCAATTTTCTGTTTCCTCGAGATCTGTCTGTAGTAAGAGAACTCATCCTTCTTCCATAATGAAGCTTTTGAATCTCAGTGGGTTACGATATGGGAAGAAGGACATGTTCTACCCCCTCCTCACATCATGATAATGTATCTTTTGCAAAAGGGGTCTTTCTCTTCTTTCATAAAGGAAGAAAACATACTTTGTTCTATAATGTCAAGGCAATCTTGCTTTCAGAAAACTCTGGGCGCCGTGTGAATGAATAGGTGTGACAGAGTACAGAAAGGATCCCTGTTCCAAATTGGTTTTTTATTTCAAACCTCATTTTTGGGCTTTTTCTTCTGACATTCAGTTTTTTAAAAGTAATGCTTTTTTAAAAAAAAGTAAGGAGCAGTAACTTGCCACTCATAAGTCATAAATTTAATTCAGGCTACCTTTAAACATGCAGGTTGAAATCCTGTTGTTCAGCATAGGAAGTCAAACTAGAGAGGGCCCACTGAATCAGTGAGAATATGGCGAGCCAACACCTCTGCAAGTTCTACCAAGTTCCACAAAGGAGTCTACTGCAATGCAATGGACTATGCTAAGCAACAGGACTGCAGCCATAGTATGATAGCAAAGGCTTTGTAAAGAATACAGTATTGTTGCAATTGCAGTTGTTATCATTGTGAGTCAATACTATTGTTAGGAAGTATATTCTGCTGTCTGCAGAAAAAAGTTTAGTACATTTTCCAGATTGTTTAAATGGTAGTTGGATTTTGAATAGGGCATCTTGCAACTTAGGTTTCAGCTCTAAAAATGTCAAATACATGACTTAAACTCTCTAAAATAAACAAACAAAATTGGATGCTATTAACTGGATGTAATGTTTCCCACCAGTTTTAATAGTGACCAAAATGGCAGTGCATCTTGCAGTTATGAAATCCAAATATTTCCTTCTACCTATCTTTTAGTCAAGTACTCTTTGCTCCTCAAACAACTACATTTTCCAACATAGATGTATAAATACATGGTGAAAAATGCAGTGTATATTCCCATTGCTTTAATACACGGTTCCAAAAACTAAACATTGAAGTATACCCCTGAAGTATGTTACGTTAGCTGGGGGAAGCTGTTTGAAGGACCATCAGGATTAGTCTCCCTCAATGGAAGGGTTGTACCTGAGTGCCCTTCCTAGGAAAAAAAATCTTCTCAATGGGTTACGATTCTGGTTTCCTGAGGAGAAAAACAGGCCTTCTTATTCCCTAGCTGTCCACCCCACTGTTTTTTCCTCATCCAGTTGCCTTCATTCCTTCACCCTCTAGTTTTCTGCTTTCTTCTTTCCTGAGAAGTGATTTTTTTAAAAAAGTGTATTAAGCCACTTCAAAATATTGGTAAATTGACAGCACGCCAAATAGGGTCACTTGAGATCCATACTCCATTTGGATGCAAGGATCTCGCCATGTGGCATTCTGGAACTCCTAGTGACTAGAGATGGGCAGGAACCTAACCACGAACCAGAAAAAGAACACCAACTGGGCTGTTTTGTGGTTCGGTTTTGGGGTCCTGTTTTGCCAAAACAAAACAAAGCACCAAACCTTTCCCTCCCCCCTCAGTGCTTCATTTTGCTTTAGCAAAACAGGAGAACCGCCCTCCCCTTCCTGCTGCCCCGTCACCTCCATACTTTTGTCTTGAAGCTGCCACTGCCACTGCCTCCACCTCCACTACCACTGCCATCCGGAGAGGCAGCAGGCCTCGGTCCTTGCATGGAAGCCAGGCCTGCTGCCCGTAAGCATGTGCACATGTGCAGAAACAGCAGGCCTAGCTCTTTGCACAAAAGCTGACAGGTAGGTGCATGTGCACAGGCAACAGGCCCAGCTTTTTGAGCAAGGAACCAGGCCTGCTGCCTCTCAGGGGGGTGATGGCAGTGGAGGAGGAGGAGGTGGCAAATTCAAGACAAGGTAGGAAGGTGATGAGGCAGAGGGACGTGCAGGTGGGAGGTTCCCCTTTTGCACAAACCCCAAAACAAACCATGAACTGGTTCATTTTTGGTGTGTGTATGTTATATTTCATGGTTTGTGGGTAGCCACAAACCATCATGAACCACCAGTTTTCCAGTTTGTGCCCATCTCTACCAGTGGCTATTTAGCACAATCCAGGCTGCTCCATAATGGGCATGAAGACAAGTCCAAAGCCACAAATATATTAACGTTTTGAGATTTCTGTATTGATTCCTATGGGTATTTTTTTTCTTGATTCTTCAAGAACATTTTAAAACAAATGTTGCAAGAAATGTTCTTTGCTGGTCTGGTTCAGATGGAATAACAACAAATGTTCACTGTTAGGTGCAAGAGCCACAAGCTTCTGTACTTCCTGTGACCCTCATATAGGGAAGGTGGCAGCTTCCATTAGTTATTCAGGGTTTAGGGTTAAATCTGAACCTTAAATTGTGGCTAATTTAATGATGGTTAGTTGAAATGGTTCATAACAAGTGATATAACTTGAGAAAAGAAACAGAAGGCCAGGCCACAAATATTATAAAGTCTTTAGACTGTAGAGCATTCTAGACTCCCCCACATCTCAATAAAACTTTATGTGGATGAAAGAAGATGGCAAGTCCTAAATTATATCCCCAAAGAACAAAGGAAGACAGCAAGGCTATGCCAGAGCAACAGTTTTGTTTCCTTCAGGCATCTGAAACTCCTAGGTTCCCAAACAGATGCTGCTTAAAGCACAGCTGAACATTGTTGGAAGTTTATATGAATGGAAGTTGAGATGTCAACCCTCCAACTGGGAATGCAATGTATTTCCACCACTGGAGAAAGCAGTCACCCATCAATCTCAGGCAGTCATTGTATCAAATACATGTGTTTCAAAAAAGGGAACTGAATTCAAACACAAGTTGCTTCTGTTAAGTGTTTTGTTATCTATGTTAAATAATAATTTGACTTTTAAATAGAAAAGAGAGCAGCTGATCTAAGGGAAAAGAATGCTAATAGTAAACTATCAGTATAAATAAAACTAAGCTAATAGTAAAAAATACATAATTGCTTAAGTCAAATATTCTGGAGTAAACACTCCTCTTACCAAAGAAAGAAATGGTATGAACTAGAATTTATTTAGACACAATACTACTTTTCCTAATAAATAACAATTAATGAAAGAAACAGAATAAACGTCTAGGTAATTTGAGCAGGATTCCTTATTGCTGCCCAAGGTAATGTTCAA
Source organism: Pogona vitticeps (assembly GCF_051106095.1). Taxonomy (NCBI): domain Eukaryota; kingdom Metazoa; phylum Chordata; class Lepidosauria; order Squamata; family Agamidae; genus Pogona; species Pogona vitticeps. Next base: position 167,925,878 of record NC_135786.1, read on the forward strand.
ATATGAATTATTAATATCCTTTCAGTCTGAGATGAACGAGTTTGCTCACAATAGCAGCCAAATTTCAAATATTTTTATAACAAACAAACAAACAAACAAAAAGTAAGAACTACCCTCCAACAGGTGGCAAAATGCAAGCCCAACAAACGATCCAAACTAAAATGATCTTTAGACTGAATATAACTAATACATAAATAGTCTCTGGTCTTAATGGAAATAGACTCTTTGAAGACTTCTTTATTTAAAAAAAACCTTCAAAATTTAATTGCACACTTTTACATTAAGTATTAAGAAAGCACTGTTTTCCCAACAAGAAATACCAAGCCATATGGTACAAGCATATTTCATACATTCATTGCCAAATATTGAATATAAGCAAAAATGACCACTGTGAACATCTCCAGTTGAGCATAAGGCAGAATGACAACTGTGAATATCTGCAATATTTATTTTGCAAATACTACTCCTTTTCTCTTTGTAAATGAGTTGTTAATATGTAAGGTTTATTTAAAAGATGGGCCATGTCATGATGCTATCCTGGTTTCATAACCTGTAGAGTTCAGTAGGTTGGAGAGCCTTCCAGCAGAAGGAGTTGGCTTCCAAATCTCTATTATGTTTCCTAAGAAAGGGGTCAGCTGAGATTCCACAAAGTGTTTGAGGCTGATTTGTCTTATGTGCCCTGCCACTTGTGTACCCTTAGGCAAACTGCATAATCCCAGAGTGCCACCAGAAAGAGAGACTGGTAAATTATTTTTGAGTATCTTATATGTGGAAAATCTTAGGACTTTCATCGTAAGTTGGAAACAATCTGATTGCCTATAATGCTCATCCTCTGTGAGGCCCAACTGATTCAATGGAATTTATTTAACTGTTGACTTGCCATTCAGCAATTGATTCAATTTACCTACCTTAGATGGAACCAGCTATAGGATACCATCGCAGTGACAATGCATTGCAAGACCACACATAACCTTACAGGCATGTTATTAAATCAGCAGATATTAGGAGCATGGCTAGCAGGCCACATGAGGTTTGGGGCTGGGCCAGTATTATTGTTTTCTCTCTTCTTCATATATGTAGGACTAACCAGATGATAAACCCACCACATATTTTTCCTCCCTTAAAAGGCAAAAAATAAATTTACACATACATTCCAAATCTCCGTATGTTGCATTTAGAATGCCTTGTCTGGTGACTGGTTACTGAAAGGTAAACAGGAGTTTATTTCAAAAGTCTGATTGCTGAGACATACATCATGTAAGAATAAAAAGGAATTTCCTTAATATCTACTTTCATACAGAGTGTACACGTGCAGGGGACCATATGAAAAAGACAAAGCATTGATGAAGACCTAATTCCAACTTCAATCTAAGCCCCACTCAAGAAACAGACTGTCACTTGTCATCTGTGGCTCCATTTGTCATCCATGGGGCTCAATTTCCTCCATATTTATCTTCTTCCAGACAGCAGGATATTTATATAATCCCACAAATTTTAGAGCAAGTCACTGAGAATGGAACCAAATATTTTCATCTGAGTAGCTCTAATCTGGTGTTGTGTTTTCAGGTCACATAAAGCAGTAGTGTAGAAGCCAGGAATTGCCTTGATACATGTCTAAGTACTTGCTGATAATCCTGTTGCAGTTTTTCTATACGTTTATGGAACAATAAACAAATGGATTGCAAGGTAAGATTGGTTCTAGGGTGGTGTTTCTGGCACTCACTTCACAAGCACTAGATCACTAAGAAAAAGATATTGATTTCACTAGCTTGTAAAGCATCATTTCTTGCAGGTTTTCCAAAGCATATAGATGATCCAAGATGAAACAGGTGGTCTGGTGAGAAGGGCTGCGAAGTCTCATATTTTATTGGAATTCCCCTACTGCTTTCATCCATCATAGTAATACATATCTTGGTGCTGCACCCAGGAATGCCTGAAACCATGCAAGATAAGCAAGAGACAGCGCTTGATGGATAACATGAGAATAATTTGCAGCACAGCACTGATTTGCCTTCAACAGCGCATAGTGACAACAGCTACAGAAAACACTTAGAAAAGCTCCAGTAGAAGATAATAAGTAAAAACTATGAGTTCATGATACAAATATGCATGGAAGCTACAACATAAAATCCTACTCCATAAAACTACAAAAAAAATGCTTAAGCAAACCCATAACTTTGTGTATCTTATCCCTGAGCTACTACTGTATTTCCATTTAGAACTTTTATCACTCTTTATACTATCACCCAGATATCAGAGCTGCTTCTATATCAGGCAAGTGGAGCGGTTGAAGCTTCTGCATCATCCTTGACAAATCAAGCAGTCAATATCTTGCAGTGCCATCTATTAAGTGAAAGCCCATTACAGCTGGATACTATTGTATTTCAGGAGTGTAGGGTTGCACTACTTTAGATGGCTCTGCTGCAAACAAAAGGCATTTAAGACAGATTGCAACTGGATCATCCTTACTTCTACTGCAGTCTACCTATAAATGCTTCTCCTCTGACCGCATCTCAATATTGCATGCAGTTGCTAAGGAGCCAGCTCAGTAGCACCGACACAAAGTCCTTGGCAACAACCATGTGTGACCCTATGCTTTTTCTTGCTCAGTGAAATAGGCTTCAGACCTTTAAAACCCTAGACGATACCTCCTATCTTCACAGCAATGTTAGATGAGAATGATGGGGCATGTATTCCAAACAGTTGGAGATCATCTTGGTGGAGAAGGCTGCCTAAAGCTCACCTCTGATCTGCAAAACAGGATCCATTTTTAAAAAAATTTACTGTGTCCATTCTTCTTTCTGTCTTTGTCATCTTCCCTTCTTTCTATCTCCTTCTTCTGTCTTTCTTCCCCATAAGCCACCCTTCTCTTTTAAAATTACACTTTATTATTTCTCTTTGGCACATATATATGAAATTGTGATTATAAAACCAGTTTAACTCATTGAAGATCAGGGTACAAGGTACTGTGACATACAACTGAAGTCAAGTGCTCCACAGCATTTCACAAGAAAATGCAAATGAATGCTTGGTTTGGTGATCAGTTAAAGGTTATGGATAACCATCACCACTTTCCCACATTGTCTAGCCCCAATTCTTTTCACTTTTGGCATGTTGTGACATACACAAGAAAATTGTTTCAGCAGCCTAGTTACATTGCTGCTCAATAGACATTACAGATCAAAGAAACAAATGTTTCATTTCCCACCACCCATCTTATTTATCTTCCAGTATCAGCACAGGCTACCACTTGCTCCAGATAAATGACACAGTAGTGTGATTTACATTGCCATGGATTTTAAAATGTCACATGGAAGCTACTTCGCCTCTTAGGGTTCTCTGTTCCAGTCTAAACACACCCAACTCCCCAAACGTTATCCATAGAGCTTGGTTTCCAGACTTTTTACCCACTTGCTTATTCTCCTTTGGAAGAAATCCAGCTGGTCAATATCCTTCTTAAAATGGTGGTGTCCAAAACCAGGCAGAAACCAGAAACCTTGTGGGACTATACAGTACTCTGAAGTAAGTGAAAAATCATAAATTGAAGCAGTGAACTAACAACATGCCATTTGCATGACCGGCACACAACTAGCTGCAATTTGCTGTCATAACTTACATGACTTGACTCACTCTGGAGTAAAATTCCAAAAGGATTCTGGCCATGACAGTCAAAGTGAGATCAGACCAACGTAGAGTGGAGTGGCATAATTACTTCCTTTGATCTGGACACTACATTTCTGTTAATGCAATCTGGTACTATGCTTGCTCTTTCTCTCACTACATCACATTGCTGATTTGTGTTTTGTTTATGGTCTAATAAGACCCCCAGATCCTTTTCACACATACTACTGCCAAGCCAGCTATCTCCTAATATATATTTGTGCATCTGTTTTTTTTCTGCCCAACTACAGAATTTCCCTTTTTTCCATATTGAAACTCATTTTGTTTGTTTTGACCCAGTCTTCTTTCCTTCTTATTTGTAACAGAGCACTGCACAATTAAAGTGCAACACTTCTGGAAGTGAAGGATTGTCTAGCTGCATGCCGTTGTCCAGAGGATGCCCGAGTGTACTCATAATGCTTTTCCACCCAGTTCTCTAAGTTGTTAAGATCCCCTTGAATCCTGATTCTGTCTTCTGAAGTATTAGCTACTCTCTCAAATTGGTGTCATCTGCGAATGTGATGAGCACTGCTTCCCCCAGGCTCATCTTATCAATTTATAAACATCTTGAGCATCAAAGTCCCAGGACAGAACCTTGTTACACCTTACTTGTCTGTTGTCAGGATGATGATGAACACTCTGTCAAGATTCTGGCCATGACAGAGACACCAGGACCCACTGACCACTCAGCCACCCTACCCTTACTACCTTTACTCTGTCGGGTATGGGTGCTTCCAGGAGTTGTGCTGCTGGTTGGGGAAAATCTTCCTGTCAGACCCTTCTCCCAGCTTTGCTAGTCTAACTGCTCTTTCAGTGCCTCAGGGATTTGCCAAATATCACAAACCTGCTTGCTTGAGCCAGCATGCCAACCTTGTAAGGTGTAAATACCAAACTATTCACAAGATAATATAATCTTAGAACTGCAGAATTGGAGTTGAAGCAAGACACCTTCTTTGAGTACCAGCAATCCCATTTCTTTTTTGAATTATCAAACAGATGGATAAACCTAATTATGTTATTGAAGATGATGTAAAAATAAATAAAGTTCAAAAACAAATTCAAAACTTCAAGGATTGCAAGAACCTGAAGCAAATCCATAACTAGGCAAGTGAAATATAAGACACTAGGCAGCTTGATAATATTCCCCAGAGGGGGGGGGGGGAAAGAAAATCTGTCCTGTTTGAATACTTACATGCAATGACATAGCTCCAGAGCATAAGCAAAGTGCAGCAGAATAACTGGTGAGCATAACATTCTCCTGAGAGAAACCAGGCTGACTGCTCTATTGTTCTGAGCCTTTTTTAGGCTCCTTTCCCCATTTTAGATCTTTAGATCCCAGTCCACCAATCAGATTCTAAATTATGCAGCCTTCGAGAAAGGAGTAACTGCTCAGAAAGTAACTTAACTTGCTTCACTCTTCCCCCACCCTCCTAGCACAGCTGTACCAGGTTTCTTCCAATTGGTGTACCATCCTGGGAAGGGACAGCTGACCTTGGGCTTCATAGATAACACACAGCTGTAAATTGTCTCTAGATTAACAGCCTTCCTCCTCCGCTGCCTTCCACTTCTCTCAGGCATCAGTTTTAACAAGGCACTTGGTGGTGGTTAACCCTCAGTGAGCATTCTTTAGGTATGGCCCATATACGTAACAGCATCTAGCTTACATTTTATCAGCATGGCCACAAGAAAAATATGAAGGGCTTCGTCCAAAGCCTTCAAACTGCAATATACAGTGAAAACTCTGCTCACAACCTGCGTTTGGTCTTGGGCTCAGGTGCTGGTTTGAGGTTAACTCAACCTTCCATCCTTCCATGGTTGTTAAATTAAGTACCCACCAATGTGTGGCCTGCATAATTAAATTGTGAACTGCACAGAGAGTGCTCTCTAAGCCAGTGGTTCTTAACCTTTGTTACTCAGGTGTTTTTGAACTGCTACTCCCAGAAACCCCAGCCAGCAGAGCTGATACTGAAGGCTTCTGGGAGTTGCAGTCCAAAAACATCTGAGTAACAAAGGTTAAGAACCAGTGCTCTAAGCAGCACACTTTGCCTTTGCTTTGCTGTGCACTCAAGATACTCTGCAACCGCTGCAATGCTTTTGTCTACCAAACTTGTGACTCCATCAGAAAAGATGGAAAATCAATCTCACACAACTTGCTTTGAACCGAAAAGCATATTTTTGTCCTACTTTAATTTTTTTTGTTCAGACTCATATTATTCAGCTCTTACCTTTGTCACTAGAATTAGAACTGCACAGTATCCTAAATATAATACACTACCAGTATAGTACCAGTTTGTTAAAATCATCTTGAATCCTGATTCTGTCTTCTGAAGTATTAGCTATCCTTTCCAGTGGGTGTCCTCTGACTTTTGGCAACTCTTTGAGGTACTTCAGGAGCAGTTATACTCATGGTGCTGGATAAAGAGTCACACAGTAAGATTTTCCTCAAACAGCAGCACATGGTACCCTCCTGGAAGCGTCCATACCAGGCACAGTGGGGGTAGTGTGATGAAGAGGTCAGTGGGTCCTCCCTGTTGTGGCCACTAACTGGTAGTTAGTGGCTGCTGCTGTAGCAAAAGCATGGGATTGATTTATGCAACTTTCATATTCATCAATTCTTGTTTTAAATTGCCCTTATTTTTTCCCTGCTGATATCCTGCTATTAATGTTTCTGAATACTTCAAATAAACATATAAAGCTATCCTTATGTAGCCATCCTTATGAATACTTTTCCCTATCTTCACAGGCCAATAAGACCAGTGGTGATGTCATATGGTACACTATCTTGGGCCAAAACAGCATGGGTGTTTTCTTAAAAAGGCTACCTATGGAGCAGCATGGTGTCTCATAGTGGATGGTGACCATGAGAGTAGATCTTGGTACCTCTAGTCCTCTGCTTAAAAATTTGTGTTGGACATATTCCAATTTTTGTAATATTTGAAAAATCTGACACTGGAGCTCCATAGAACATCTGAGGAAGGAGTTTTTCATTACACAGTTGTATTAGTGGTGCCACCATTTTCCACCTGGTCCAAAAGAAAAACAGTAAATGGCATTCACAAATGCCTCTACTGAAAGAGCTCCAGTTTCTAAATGGCCTGATCATGTTTCTGAATCTTTGAATGCTATTCCAAGGCATTTGTATTAGTTGATCTGTTTGAGCACTAGCCATCCTTATGTTTTTTGCCTACTACATAATATACGTAACATGAAAGTTTAAGCCATTCTTCTTTTCTCCACCTCCAGCCCCCAAATCCAAATACAAGCTACTTAAGTAGGTCAAATATAGATGGTGGAAAAATGTTACCCACTTTACAGAAGAATGCTCTAGCAACCAAAAATTGTAAACTAAAAGCAATTCTCAGAGCATCCAGCTGACTGGGTTAGAATGTACCAGGTCAATTTACATATTGCTACCCTTGTTTATTTTGGAGAAATATTAAAATAAATTAACAGTAGATTTTCACTCTGAGCTTTCATTCACAGCTGAACTAAATTAAAAGAACCATCCTGGAATTTAAGTGACAGCTGTATAAATGCAGCAGTGCTCCAATAATTAAAATTTTCAATATATGATCTAAAGACACGGGATCTACTGATACACAAACATAGTAAGAAGAGATTCTAATGATAATTTCTGTACCATTTATAATATTAAGCTCACGTGCAACATGATAAAACATGATAAAGATAATGATTTAAACTGAAGAATAATTATCAGAATGCTAAACGTTGAGACTTATCACCACAGATGGATCCTCCAGAGTTTCTCTCTGCCTCACTTTCAATGCAATCAGTTGCTAATTTAAACTCCCTAGACTCAACTTCAAATAATAGTGTATCTCTAGTTAATTTTCCCTTCATTGAATACTGACATTTAATGTCCTTTATGGTTCTTTGATACATTAAATTTGATTGTATTCAAAGAGCATTTCAGATACATCCTCCCAGTTAGGCAGCTCAGTTGAATGAAAAATACAGTGAGTAGGGAAACAAAAGGTAAAGCTAAGAAATGATGGTGGTGGAGAAATGAGCTCTACTTTCTGGCACAGGAAGCTGCCTTATACCAGTTAAATGCCTTACCATGTCCTTCTAATCTAGTGTAATATGCTCTGACGGTTCTCAATCTTTGACTAGCTCCCATAGACCACAGCTATTATAGCCAGTGTTTAGAAAGGCTGGAAGCTGAAGTCCAAATCATTTGGAGGACCAAGGTTGAAAAACAGTTGTCAAGTGTTCTTAATTAGAAGCAACATTTACAAGAACTTCAGGACAGAGACTTTTCTCCTGTGTCCCACACAATTAACTGTTATCAGATTCTTCCAGAAGAAGAATAGAGATGTCAGCCTGCAAATACATATGCTCCACATTTTTGCTCTACTTTTTCCCTGGGCCCAGTACAAAAATTCCCCCCCTCCACATTTTGCAATTACATTCCAAGTATGTTTAAATCTGCACATATATTAAAATGTTCTTATCCTGCCTGTCTATTTAAGAACAAAATATTCACAACATATTTAAAATATCAAAGCAAAAACTACCTACACTATAAAAATAGTATCAAAAGTAACAGAATAAGAGATGTGTCAGTAGAGAATCACAGACTAAAGAAATGTATAATTGAATGAGCAAGGGAAAAAAAGAGTACAGGTTTTAGCTGAGTAAAGTAGAAGCTCATCAAAGAAGAAGACTATTAAGAAAGCAGCACAATGCCATTAGAGAGGAGAGGTGGCAAAAAAAAAAATACTTCGGGTCCACAGATGCTGGACAGTAGCCCTCTCACACCATCTTCTGGGACTGCTTTTCCAAGTAATGATTGGAGCCTACCATCTTATGCTAATCATGGCTAGGCAGTCTGGAAGGACATCAGTCAGAGAAATGTCTAGAAGAGGTCTTCTAGAAGGCAAAGTCCCTCTAGATAAAGAGGAACCATCAGAAAACACACTCATCTGTGTTGAAGGGAATGTCCAGATAGGTATATAAAGTGCTATTGGTACAATTTGGCTTGAACCAAACTACAATGTCCATGCATTTCTCCTTAAATCAGTGGTTCCCAACCTTGGGTAACCCAGGTGTTCCTGGACTCACAGAAGCCTTTACCACCAGCTGTGGTGGCCAAGGTTTCTCAGAGTTGCAACCAAGAACATTTTGGTTACCCAAGGTTGGGAACCACTGATTTAGATCAAGCCATCCTGACCCTTTAAGAGTTGTCCCACTCTTTTCTGACCCAGTACTAGAGGTGTCTGTTTTGTTTAGGTTAGGGAGAGGGTTTTTTGCTACAATTCAGCATGCTCCTAAATATTCCATCCTGTAGCCTGTGTGGATGGTTATTTCACACCCAAATGGAGCTATGGATGGCATCATCTGAAATGGCTACCCTGTGATGTATTGGACGGGTTATGACTAGAGATGGGGGTATTTGTATTTGCATACAAATACCCCCGCACAGCTGGATGTAATGAGGTTCCAGCTCCCTGGGGCTGGACTGTCCACTCATGCATCCACCACCGGTACTGGCTCCACTCTCCCTTCTAAGAGCTCCAGAGCTTTTGGTCTGCTATCCGCTCATCAACCTGGCAGGGAGACTCATCTTCCCTCCTTCTGCCAGGAGTGGATAGCTGAATGCAAGCTCCGGAATGATTGGAAGGGAGAGAGGAGCCTGCAGCAACAGTGGATGTGTGAATGGACCCTCGTTATGTCCAGCTGTGTGGATGTAACATCTCTTGTTGTTTAGTCGTTAAGTTGTGTCCGACTCTTCGTGACCCCATGGACCAGAGCATGCCAGGCCCTCCAGTCTTCCACTGCCTCCCGGAGTTCAGAAAAATTCATGTTAGTAGCTTCAATGACACTGTCCAACCATCTCATCCTCTATTATCCCCTTCTCCTCTTTCCTTCACACTTTCCCAACATCAGGGGCTTTTCCAGGGAGTCTTCTCTTCCCATGAGATGGCCAAAGTACTGGAGCCTCAGCTTCAGGATCTGTCCTTCCAGTGAGCACTCAGGCTTGATTTCTTTAGAATTGATAGGTTTGTTCTCCTTGCAGTCCAGGGGACTCTCAAGAGTCTCCTCCAGCACTACAATTCAAAAGCATAAATTCTTCGGCGGTCAGCCTTCTTTATGGTCCAGCTCTCACTTGCATACATCACTGCTGGAAAAACCATAGCTTTGACTATGCAGACCTTTGCAGGCAAGTTGATGTCTCTGCTTTTTAAGGTGTTGTCTAGGTTAGTCATCACTTTCCTTCCAAGAAGCAGGCATCTTTTAATTTCGTGGTGACATCTCTAGTTATGATATTAAAAGGGACAATGGAGAAACCCCCTCCTCTATTTTCTTCTTCCTTTAAAAATATTTCCCGGACTGATGCACTGCAATTCTAATATCATGCTAGGCTGATGCATTGCAGTTTTGATATGCCACTTACTATATTTTAGAAAATAAAAGAAATATCACTGTGGCCTGCTGAATGATGGCTGCAAGGGAAGACAGCTATGTCAATTCCACCGCCACAAGGCAGTGCAGCCCCAGTACAGCCCCGGCTAAGGAGAAAGTGGGAGGGAAGGGGGGTCTATTTGCCTTCTATCTCCCCAATCTTCTCCCAATGTGTTCCTCTTGCATCGCCACTGTCCTCAGCAGCTGTTGTTGCTGCCAGTTGATTGATTGATTGATTGATTGATTGATTTCTATACCAACCTGAATAATGCAATGTGCTATTCTGAGCAGTTAACAGTGAATAAAATCAGACAAATGAGAGCAAAAACTGAAAATCATAAAGTCAGGTCATAAACACTCAAAAACCTAGATGGCACAACATTTTCATAATAAAGGTGTTCATAATAAATTTGCAGGGCACAAGGTAACATTCATACAGTTGCAATCAAAAGCCTCTCTAAAAAGCAAAGTCTTCAGTAACCTGTTGAAGGTGGCCAGGAAAGGGGCCAGACACAGCTCAACCGACAGACAGTTCCAAAGCACTGGTGCCGTAGCTGAGAAGGCTCGGCTTCTGGTTAATGTTTTCCTGGCCTCCATTGATGTGGTCACCTGGAGGAGCATTGCCTGGGAGTATCTGGTGGCACAGGTGGATGAAGTCTGCTAAAGTCGTGGGATGAGTCTGCACTAGTACAGAAATGCAATCAGGCACTTGCCTGTCAGCATCAACCAGTAGCAATTGGAAGCAAGTGTCATTTGTTTTTAAAGGTTAAATTTGATTCTGTCATTGTTGTGACTACTGTTTTCTTGTATTGTATGGTTTTAAGCTGTTATATACACTGCCAGGGAAGGGTTATGACCAAAGGTGGTCATTTTCACTAGATTGTGCAGAGAGACTTTAGAGAAGACATCAGAAACTGATCAACTTTTTTTCAGCCACTTGTGCGCTTTTCTTAACCAGTAAAAATTATTGAAATATGGAAAGATTTTCTTCCAGTCTCAGTTCAGCCATCCTGAACTATAATGGGGGGCGGGGAGGTTTGGGTTCCTATGGCTTCAGATTACTTTCCTTTAACACTTGCCAAAGATTGTTCTGTTGAAATTGCTTAGTACTGTATTGGTATTTGTTGTATCTACAGTATATGGTTATAAATACATATGGTATTATGTATAGAACTGCTTTATATGTCATGGTGCATTTATTAAACACAGTCTTTGTTTTTATGTTTGTAAATCAGGAGTTGGCATTCAGGTGACACACTGGCTGTGGGTGTGTGTGTGTATGAGCCCTTCCCTATTTTGCTGTTCCTGCCACTGCTGAAGTTAGCAATGCAGTGGTCCTTTTCTTAAAGATGTGTTTTGCTTCTAAAACAAAGTTATGAGGGAGCCTCCACATCACTGTAAGAAAGAACTCCGTTCTCTTAAAAGGAAGCATGTGTTTCCCGTTTCAAAGAAAAAAAAAATAAGCTGATGTTGTTTTTGCTTTGAATTTAGTGTTGTGGCAGGTTGGTGCTCTCTGGGAAGGTTTGGGGTTGAATGAAATCAGCTCCTGAACTTACCAAAGTTGTCCACCTTGTTTTAAATATATGGGTAAGTGACAGGATTACTCTTGTTCTGACTGCTGTAATCATCATTCCCCACACTAGAAAGAGTACCATCAAGATGGAAAAAAACATCACTCTTTACCTGGTTTTTTGAAGCTAAACAGGTGTCATGCATCAGCACTTGGATCCTAGTAAATCTGTCTCTCCTGACCCTCTCCATTGAGGCTGCAAGACTGAACACAGTATCTGTTCAGAGAATGGAAATCAGGGGCCTGACTCATGGAGTTATTTAGAAAAATGATGCCAGCCTAGTTTATTATCATGTGGTCTCAGAATTAATCTTTACTTGATCAAACAGTAGAAATATTTAAGAAACGTTAATATTTTCAATTTTATTTTAACCATATAGGACAATGTAAATACAAACACATAGTGGCCTCCACAATGCCCTACATATATTATCATCCATTTGTCTGGCTTGTCTCCTGGCCTGGTCCTTTTGATAAGAGCTTGGAAAAGTAACTTTTTTGAACTACACACTTGAATAACTTGCTGTCAATCTGGCTTTTGGCTTCTGGCTAGGCATTCTGGGACTTGTGGTCTTAAAAATTAACATTTCCAGGCTCTGTACAATGGTTGTACTTCATCTTAAGTCAGGATGAGGAAGACGCATTACAGCACTATCCGTGACCTACACTATCCATCACCTACACATGTTCCCATTTCTTGTTTTACATAGAATAATGGAAACTTTCTGCCACTGTCTCAACATGACAGATCAGAGAACAGAATGTGAACATGTTTGGAAAGCATTAATGCATCTATGTTCACAGCCATAAAAATGGTGCTGTATGACCAGAAAGAAAAGTAGGAACAATTCAAAAAAGAGGAAGGCAAGGAAGCACGCTGTTTTTTATTATCTACGAGTAAATGCACTGGGAAATGAAATGTAAATACATGGAAATGTGAAACATGAATATTTAATAGTAAACAACACCCCCCCCCCACAAATGACAGATAACTTAGGGAACCTGTGGCATTTCGCAGGTGCTAAGTTTGCTGCATACTATGTACCAAAAACCACATCACAGGAACTTACATCATGTTGCTGTAAAACATGAGTGAGAGAGTTATTGATCTTCTGTTCTTGGAAATGAATTTCTCTTTAGCCATGCAGCAATTTCATCCCAATAGCCCACGCAAGGGCTGATGGTAAGAGCCACTAGACTGAGCTGCCATAGCAACCAGTCTATGCGCTACTTTGAGTTAAAGAAAATGTAGAATGACAAAGCCATGTCAACAGAGGAAGCCAAATGCAGCTTTGCCAGGGGAAGGAATGTTTCTATACCAAAAAAATTGGTAACAGATACACTTGAAAGACCTTCAAAACAACACGTGAACTACCAAACTGAATAACGCTCACCAGCCATGTACTGTGTGTGGCCCGCCAGGTGTTTCCTGGTTTGCCAGATATTTGGCCAAAGTGTCTTTCATAAGGAAAATTACTCAGTTTTATTTTCTCCCAAGCATATTTTAAACCTTTCCACCTTTGATCTCCTCAATGCATGTACTTCAGTAAATTCTTCAAAAACAAACTGAAATGAAAATTTCCTTATTTATGCAATCAAAGACATTAGGTAGAGCTATTCTCACCATGAACAGGACAGGACCATTTTGTGCCTGACTGATGCACACACATTAAAGGAGCCACTTAGAAAACACTAACTTAATGGATATAGGGAGAATAGAGGGGCTAACGAGGCTGGAATCTTTGACTCCAAAGGGGGGTGGGGGTACTTTAAATAGAGGGGTTAGCTAGGTTTTTCTTTCCTGTATACGTAGTCTGGTTTTTTTTTCTTGTCTCTCTGTTTTTGTCTTTTTCCTATTTTCCTTTTTTTTAGTGTTTTATGGTTTTTTGTATGTTAGAGATTATTAATCAATAAAATTAAAAAAAAGAAAACACTAACTTAACACAGAGAAGTTCAAACATAGAATTTCAAGAACTAAATGCTTGGGCTGGCCCAAGATGGACATATTTGTTCATTCCAATTTCTCTTCCCCAACATTGAAAAAAAGTATTTTTTAAAGTGTGTATTTTAGTAAAGTCTGACCAAAATAAGCTGGAACAAAAATTTCACCTGTTCCTATCAAAATATCATGTCCCCTGTGGGTTGCCACATTGACAACACTTGGCACAATGGGTCTAATTTTAAATGTCCACTGACAAAAGCTGCTTATTTTTTCTTATTCAATTCTGTTCTGTGGAAACTAGCATACCAGCATAACATGCTATTCACCTGGCTTTTGGCAAAGATACACATTTAACAGTGCCTCTTTCTCTGGATGCTCTGAAAGAAATTCAGAGCAATGCAAATTTGCAGTCATTTGAAATGGAATACATGTACTTTTCTTGCTTTGTTTTGCCTTCTTGTAAGGAATTCCTCTCACCAGATTTTCATCTGAACTTTGCATAGACAACTACCATTTTATTTTCTTCTTTTCCATGGTTGCTGTGATCCTTTCAAACAGTGATGGACAGAACATACTATATCTCCAATGGCAGATATGTTTTGTTTAGCAGTAAATATAGTACTTTAATACATTCTAACAATAAAAATTCAGTGGACCTCCAAGTGAAGACTGCATTGCTGCTACTTCAAGGAATATACATTCCTACATTAGTAACACACATTCAAAACTGGAAATTTGAACTCCACAGAGAGAATGAGACACAAGTAGACAAAGCAACTGGATTACTGCAAGTGACTCTGAACTTCACAGACTAAGAATTCCCAAATTTCCCCAGCCAAGAAAAACATCATCATGGAGGAAGCTCCAGAGACAGATGGATATGTGCATAACTCCCAAAAAACTGTGTACACTGTGTGGTACTGATTTTAAAAATGGTGGATTGTGCAGCTGGCTTGGTGCAGGTGTTATCTAAACTCCTAACTGAGCTAGATTATTGAAAACAGCCCCTTAAATTCATAAGCTCTTCTGTCCCCTTCCTTTCCCTACATGGTTTCTCCCTCTCTTCTAATTTCTTAGAAAGAAACTCCATCTACAAACTGCTTTTTAGAGGTTGACACAGAGAAAACACACCAGTGCTTTTGTTAAGTTTTGTTAAGCCAAACCACAGTTTTAAGACCTGTTGCTCACCATGGTTGCAAACAAGCAGTTAGCCATGGTTAGGAAGTACAGCATTGAGATGGGTGCCCTTGAAAATGAAACTGGGGTGGAATTCACATGCAAAAAGAAATGAAATGAGCTTATGGATCTGAAAGGGACTTGCAATTAGCTAATTATGGTTAAAGTTTCAGAGTGCATGAATTAACCAAAAACAAACAAAAAACATTTTAGTAGATACCAAAATGTGTTTCCAACTAACGCTAGATGTCTCAGGAAATCCAGAAAATGTGTTGTGAACAAGTCAGATTTTCGATCAAGGTTTTCTATGATTTCCTCAATTGTTTAACTTAAAATACAGGTTTTTGTACCTAGAAAAACTATAAAGGGAGGAGAAGTACATTGAATAGACAAAACTATTTAAAATTTCCCTATATTGCTAACAGTTTACATAGGCTAAAACCTTAAGTCATAGAGGAACAAAGTCAGTAGTAACAGGTTTCTGCTTCTGAAATAGAGTTTATTTCTGGATTTCATCACTCCAATTCCCAAAACATTTCCACATTAATTTATAGGTTGATGGGAGGACATACGAAGCTGCTTTATCACAGGTTGGACTATTTGCCTGACAGAAAAATGCCCTCTCTGACAGGCAGTGGCTCTCCAAGTTATCAGGAAAAGAGAGGTTTCCTCCCTAATAACACTTGATCTTTTGAACTGTCAGGGAATTGAATGAAACACATGTGGTTTACCACAACAGTACTACAGTCACTGCACAGCCTATTTTTGTCACACAGTGTACAAGGAAAACAAGCAATTACAGAGAAAGCAAAGAATTTCTGCATTCTTCTTTGAAGTTTTCTATTACCAGCTTGTCTGACATTTCTAGGTTACTTTTAGAAGTCAATGAAGTTAGAGCCTGTACTGCAGCTCCATATAATTGTTTAAACACACCAATCTACCCATTTATCCAACCTTCCATCTTTATACTCTCAAACACACAAACAGAGCAGCAGAACTATGCCTTTCTTGTTGACTTGTCATCTCACGATCTGCAAAATAGCAATGTCTTTTCAGCACCACATAAAAGCATGGATAAAGAAGTTCACACCAACTTTCCTCTGTATTTTAGTGTCACCTCAGAGGATTGCTTTAAATTAGGCTGTCACAAGTAACATGTTTTCACCCACAGATGGCTAACTCATTAACATGTCATTCCCCCCCTATACATTACCCAAATCGTCACACACAAGTACTGCTGTTCCAAAACTAGACTATCTACAAATTCTGCCCTAATCTTTGAAACTTCACAAAAGGTCCAATTTTTTTAAAATTAAGGTTCAATTTTCTTCTGAGATGGCCAACATGTAAACAAACTGGTTTAAATTAGTAATCCTTTGATATTAAAATGTACATATAGCATATGTCACTACTATTCTTTTGCAATAGTGGTGTAGAAAACAGAAGAATATGCCATCTCTATATCAATTTGTTCAGTCCTGCTTTAAAACTATCTTAGTGGCCAATACAGCCCAGGCCCTAATGATCAAGTCTTACTTTTCAGCCAAATAAACCAAACTGACTTCCATAAATGTAGCATGATGAAAATTATGCAACAAGTGTAATACTAATGCTAATTTCTTGGTCACCATAAATATCACCAACTGCAAATGATTTACAGTTACTATAGAAACTCATACAATGTATTTTCAACAACAAGCAGTCTATATAGTTCAATGAGTTTGGCATCTGGCTGCGGAGCCAGAGACTGGGAATTAAATTCCCCACTGTGCATCCCAGAAGAGCTACCCTATGTGGCCTTGGGCAAGCTGCAAAGTCCCAAAGCACCCTCAGAAGAAGGAAATGGCTACCCATTTCTGAGTACTCTCTACCTAGAAAACCACAGAAAGAGTCAACATGTCAGAAATGACTTGACACGACAAAATTATTGTTTTCGACGATAGGGCTTTTTAAAAAGCCAGTTTCCATAAGAAACTCGAAACCATGCCCGCTCCTGTAAGCATTCCTCTTTCTCAAATTTTATCAACCCCTGTGTAATCTTATGTCAGTGTCTATACACACCAGCTTCAAATCCTGGTTTGGTGATTTCTCTCGAGGATTTCTCTTGGCGATTTCCGTGTGGCACAGAAGAATAGGGGAGCAAAAGACCAGAATGTACCATGCCTAGAAGAGCAAAGACTACATCTTGTTTTCAAAGATACAATACCTGCTCCAATCTATTGAAATGAGAACAGGTTCAATGCAAGGGTCATCCCCTCTGCTTTCACTGTCATTTTGTTCCACATGGAGAGGTGCACATAGCAGCCTTTGACAGATGGTTCAGAGAAGGTTGCAAGAAGGGGATTCTTAGGGATATGCTCAATGCATTTCATGACCTTACTTGTGAATAGGTATGCATAGGATCAAATATGCTACAACACTGGAAAGGAACATGGCCTGGCCTCTCCCATCCCCTTTGTTTCATATGGTCACTAAAACTCAGAAGCCAAAGGAACCTGCTCTGTGAGGATAGCAGCCCAATCGGATACCAGCCCAATCGGATACCTAGTTAAGCAAGTTTATTTGAATTTTTCTGATATTTGTGGCCTGGCTCACTTTGCTGATGGGTGTGCTTTCCATATGCTTTAGATTTTTTTGCCATGCATTTACAGATTATCCATTTCATTCATGTCCTCAGTGTTACCTATCAATAAAATACATTGATCAGCCACAACATTGAAACCACTGAGAGGTGAAGTAAATAGCATTGATTATAGTTACTGTACAATGGCACCGGTCAAGGGGTGGGATATATTAGGCAGCAAGTGATGAAGTGAACTTCATGTGCTGGAAGAACAAAACATGGGCAAGCAAAAAGATCTGAGTGACTTTGACAAGGGCTAAATAGTGGACAACTGGATCAGACCATCTCCAAAATGGCAAGTCTTACGGGGCATTCCCAGTATACAGTGGTTAGTACCTACCAAAAGTGGCACAAGCAGGACAACTCATGAACCAGCATCATGGTGGCACGCACCCAAGGCTCACTGATGCACGTAAGGAGTGAAGGCTAGTCTGTTTGGTCTGATCACACAGAAGACCTACTGTAGCTCATATTGCTGAGAAAGTTAATGCTGGCCACGATAGAAAGGTGTCAGGACACACAGTGCATCACAGTTTGCTGTGTAGGGGGCTGCATAGCCACAGATGGGTCAGAGTGCCCAAGATGCCCCCTGTCCACTGCTGAAAGTACCTATAATGGGAATATAAGTGTCGGAACTGAACCCTGGAGCAATGGAGGAAGGTTTCCTGGTCTTATGAATCACATTTTCTTTTGGATCATGGGGATGGCCAGCTGCAGGTGTATCACTGACCTGGAGAAAAGATGGCAGCAGGATGCACTATGGGAAGAAGGCTGGCAAGTGGAGGCAGTGTTATGCTCTGGGGAATATTCTGCTGGGAAACCTTGGGTCCTGGCTTTCATTTGGATGTTCCTTTGACACGTACAGAGATTGTTGCAGACTACATACACCCCTTCATGGCAATGGTGTTTTCTGACAGCAGTGGCCTCTTTTAGCAGGATAATGCACCTTGCTGCACTACAAAAAATTATTCAGGAATGATTTGAGAAACATGAGAAAGAGTTCAAGGTGTTGCCTTGGTCTTCAAATTCCTGAGAACTCAATCCAATTGAGCATCTATGGGATGTGCTGGAACACCAAATTCAATTCATGGGGGCCCCACCTTATAACTTGCAGGACTCAGAAGGATCTACTACTCCTGTCTTGGTGACCAATGCCATAGGACAGGATCAATGGCTTTGCAGAACTGGTGCCTCAGAGCTGTTTTGGCAGCATGGGGGGGGGGCAGCTACATATTAGGCAGATGGTTTTAATGTTGTGGCTGATCAGTTTAGGTACACTGTTGTATATGTAGCATAATTTATAAACCCTATTTTAAGACGACTATGCAATTGTCCTTTACTACCTTAATTATGCAGTTTTAGTTCTTTTTCGGGCTTATCACACAACTGAGGACTGAATGATGTGAAGATTGTGCTGGCTTAGTAACATGTATTCATGTAGTGTTTGGTGTAGTTTTAAGCACTTACAAGAGTTTAAAACTATGGTTTTTTTCTGTGGGCATATAGCTACAGCTCCAGTGCTTTGTGTCCCACACCCCATGGATGCCCTATGGACCCTGGAAATGCATCTATTTTGCATTTTAGGTTCCTATTTTTGACAGTTTGCAAAGCATTGTGCCAAGGGGTTGTAGCTAGTTTTAGAATATCACATGTCATTTTTGTCTTTATCCTAAGTATGTTTGCTCACAAAATACAGTTAGACTTAGAGGACTAAGACAACATGAAAATCTCATATCAAGAAACAGGGCAGTCTCAAATGATTAAAAGGGTGTAATTGTATGAACACATCAAAAGAAACTACTGTACATTGTTACCTTTTACCACTGCAATTTGAACAACTTCTTCTCATATCTAATTCCAGAAATTAGTTACAGTGTTCACAATGAAGAATCTACTAACAAATGTGTTCCACCGTGTCCCTTTTATAGCCAAATGGTCTGCAGTTCTGAAGCTGTCTAATCATAAGAAGCCTCAAGAAAGCCTAAGTATTCTGCTTTAAAATAGGATCAAGACAGAACAAAAACAAAAGCACCTTGGCACCTTTAAGACTAACAGATTTATTTTGCAGGGAGCTTTCATGGATGCTTTAGCTATTTCTTCAATGGACTGTATCAATCAAAGCCCACAATGTCATAAATCTGGTAGTCTTAAAGGTACCAGGGTACTTTTGTTTTTGTTAGTGCCGAAATAGACTAACATGGTCACATTTCTGAAAACTGCTGTGGTTACCATGTTGCTTGGGCAAGCCAGTCTCTTGGCTGCTCCCTTGTAAGGTTGTGTGATGTGGACCCAGCAAGTCCCGTCCTCACAGCTGCACCACCCAGAGAAAGAAGTGAGCAAATAAAGTAGGGCTTTTAGGAGTGCTCATAACAAGGAGTTATCTCTGCCCCATATCTTGCATAGGTTCTCTACCTGGAAAGTGCAGCGCAGGCCCTGAGTTGAGAGGCCCCAATCCTAGGCCGGTGATGGAAGGGGAAATGGCAGAAGCAAGGTAAAGCCATTCATTCCACTTGTTTGCCAATATGTCCTCCCTCTTTTTGTGGGGTACAGTGGTTAGGGGTGCACTCCCCGCCCCATCCAGAGACCTCACCGTGGGTACAGAGTGGGGGGGGGAGGATATAGATGAGTAAGCCAAGGCAGTGGCTCCTTGGCACTCCAGCTACTACTGTTCATTAAATGCCCTATTACTACTTGCCTGCCCATTCCTTCTGGTTAGCATGACAGGATTAGGCCAGCCAAACACAGAGCTAATCTTCCTGCTGCTGAGACACATGACAGGCTGGCTAACTAACCTGGGGAAGCTGAAGCAGAGCATCATCTCCATCTGTCAGAGTGACAACAGAGGGGTGGGTAGGGGGAAGCATCTCCTGCTCACATGAAAAGGAAGGTGAGCATTGAGTGTTTTAAGAGTCATGGATTCCAGTTGGTTGTGCTTTTCCTTTCTGAGCAACCCAGCAGTTGAAACTGAACCCACTGTGTACTGAGGACACTATGCCCAGATTACAACCGGGTGGGAGGTTTTGCAGAGAGGGCCCAGTCCCCTACCTTTTTGACTTTTTTTAAAATACCCTTTTAAAAGGCCTGGGTGAGGACACACAGAGGCCCTGTCCTGTCAAGGGTCTCCACAGCTTTAAAATGTTTTTTGTAGTCTTAACAATTATATTCTAACTGAAATTAAATTTTTAAAAAAGACTATTTATTTTACTTTATTTTTGTATTTAAAGGCCCCTCATACTCTGAGGCTTTAGAAACTGCAAACGACTTAGCTACCGTGCTCGTCCCAGTACTGGGATGGCACTAAATGACCCTTGATATGTTGAAACCAGAAGGGGGACGGGGCTCCATCAAGGCTTCCCCTTCCGCCGCCCCCCTCCCCACATCTCCCGTGCCCAGCGCCTCAGCTTCCCCCTCATCACTCTAGGAAAAGAAGGAAGGAAAGTTTTTGAGGGTTCCCTCAAACAGACCGTTTCCGAGAACAGCAAAATAGGGAGGAAGGAGACCCAGGAGTGGGCAAGAAAGGAGGCAGAAAGCCGCGCGCCAACAAGCCGCTTCCCTCACGGTGCAGGCGCGGAGGGGGCGCTACCGCGGGGGGGGGGGGGGAAGCGAAGCTCTTTCTCCTGAGCCACTTACTGCCGAGCAGCAGGCGCCGGCTTCGGCGCCTCCACAGCCTCTTCCTCAACAGGCAGCGGCAGGGCAAGCGCGGCGGGACCTCCATGGTTAGCAGCGTGGAGAGCCTGAAGCAGCGGCGGCGGCGGCGGCGCCAAAAGCGGCGCACGAGTCCCGGCGTAAATCCCGGCGCGGAGGAGACCGGCGCCCAGCGTGAGGTGTTGCTCCCCAGGGTTCCTGCCGGCCGGTGGGGCAGGCGGCCCACCGGCGGTGTGTCTGGGGCTGAGAGAACCTAGCCGTGGGGCACAGCGCTGTGGAGCTCCTGCTGCCGCCGCCGCCGCCTTCTGCGACATGTTTTATGCATGAGGGCGAGAGGCGCGTAATTTCATCCCGCCTGGAGGCTCGGCGTGTGTGAGGGCCAGGGCCGTTTCCAGGTTACCCGCGGCGGCTAGAGAAACGTGTGCGCCTGGGCGCCCCTGTCAGAGGACGTGCCTCCCTTCAGACGAGCTGGAGAAAAACGTCCCGGGATGTTCTCCTTGGACGCCAGAAAGCGTACTTGAGCTTTCCAAACGTGGGGATGTTTGCAGAGGAGAGCTGGGCTTCGAGCAGATTGAAAAGTTGTTAATTGAATTTTTTTTAAAAAGGTGGTTGGAGGAGGAAAGGAAGAATACAGTGCATAGTATTTAGTTTTAGGTTTACCTGTGTCCCGTTTTTTTAAAAAAAGGAGACAGGAGATGTTTATAAATGCTGAGATCCCGAAGTCTTCAGAAATGTAAATCAAATGTTTAACGAACGTTCAGACCACTGTAGGTTTGCCTGAAGAGGGATTTAAGTGCAAATCTGTTTTAAAGTACAGATTTTGCCTCTCCTTTCTAGGGCATGTGAAGGCACATTTGGGATTAAAATCCCCGCTCACAGTCATAAACAGACAGTGAAACAAAGGCCTGTGAGTGCTCATGGATGTTCCCACCTGGGCCTGCCCTGGTTGGTCAGAAGGCTTGCAGTGTGAACTTGGAACAGAAACAGTAGTACTGTACTGTATTTATTTGCAGAAGAAGTTAGATTGATGCGGAAGAGATCAGATACACACTGGATAAAGTGCAACAGAGGATAAAGCAGGCCTGTGAAAACTAACGCCTTTCCTCTGCTCTTCTGTCTTCTTTTTGGCCTTTGATTTGGGAATATAAACTCTTTGAAGGCAGAGATGGCATCTTAAACCTATGCTGCAATCTTGTTCGTGTCTACTGAGAAGTCACATTAATTTCTGTGAGGCCTACTAGGAAGAACAAGTGTATGGGATTGCAGCCTTGAGTTGATGTAATATAGTGGTTAAAAAAACTGAGCTGTATGAATCAGGAAATTCTTACTTTAAATGTGCTCTCTGGAATGGACTCACTGGTAGGACTTACAGCCTCACATAAATAACCCATAGCCTTATATCAAAGTTAGTGAGTGCAGAATTGCTACCTAAAAGAGCAACAACAAGGTGTCGTGACATGGGAAAAGTAGTATATTTATCACGATGTTGAACAGAATGTCTTAAATACTCCCCTGATAGTACACCTATCTTTGTGTGTTTGTTGTTGTTTAGTTATTAAGTTGTGTCCAACTCTTCATGACCCCACAGACCAGAGCAGGCCCACCAGTCTTCCACTGCCTCCCGGAGTTTGTTCAAATTCGTGTTGGTCACTTCAATGTCCAACCATCTTGTCCTCTGTCGTCCCCTTCTCCTCTTGCCTTCACACTTTTCCAGCATCAGGGTCTTTTCCAGGGAGTCTTCTCTTCTCCTGAGATGGCCAAAGTATTGGAGCCATAGCTTCAGAATCTGTCCTTCCGGTGAGCACTCAGGGTTGATTTTCGGTAGTTTGTTGTGGTCCACACAGTCAAAGGCTTTTGTGTAGTCAATGAAGCAGAAGTACTGTAGATGTTTTTTCTGGAACTCTCTGGCTTTCTCCATAACCCAGCGCATATTAGCAATTTGGTCTCTAGTTCCTCTGCCCCTTCAAAATCCAGCTTGTATTTCTGGGAGTTCTCAATTCACATACTGCTGAAGCCTACCTTGTAGGATTTTCCGCACAAGGCACTGCTCTTCTTTGGGATTGATCTTTTCCAGTCCTCTGACCACTGCTAAGTTTTCCAAACTTGCTGGCATACTGAGTGTAGCACCTTGACAGCATTATCTTTAAGATTTTAAATAGTTCAACTGGGATGCCGTCACCTCCACTGGCTTTGTTGTTAGCCATGCTTTCTAAGGCCCACTTGACTTCACTCTCCAGGATGTCTGGTTCAAGCTCAGCAATCACACTATCTGGGTTGTCCAGGACGTCCAGATCTTTCTGGTATAATTCCTCTGTGTATTCTTGCCGCCTCTTCTTGATGTTTTCTGCTTCTGTGAGGTCCCTCCCATTTTTTGTCCTTTATCATGTCCATCTTTGCACAAAATGTTCCTTTAATAGCTCCAATTTTCTTGAACCGATCTTTGGTTTTTCCCTTTCTATTATCTTCCTCTATATCTTTGCATTGTTCATTTAAGAAGGCCCTCTTGTCTCTCCTTGCTATTCTTTGGAAGTCTGCATTCACTTTCTGTTACTTTCCTCATCTCCCTTCCATTTTGTTTCCCTTCTCTTCTCGGCTATTTGTAAGGCCTCGTTGGACAGCCACTTTGCTTTCTTGTGTTTCCTTTTTTGGAGGGAATGGTATTTGTTGCTGCCTCCTGTAAATGTTATGAGCCTCCATCTATAATTTTTCAAGCACTCTGTCCACCAAATCTAGTTCCGTAAATCTGTTCTTCACTTTCACTGTGTATTCATAAGGGATTTGGTTTAGATTATACCTGACCATAGTCAAAGCTATGGTTTTTCTTGTCGTGATGTATGGAAGTGAGAGCTGGACCATAAAGAAAGCAGACCGCCGAAGAATTGATGCCTTTGAATTGTGGTGCTGGAGGAGACTCTTGAGAATCCCCTGGACTGCAAGGAGAACAAACCTATCAATTCTAAAGGAAATCAACCCTGAGTGCTTACTGGAAGGACAGATCCTGAAGCTGAGGCTCCAGTACTTTGGCCATCTAATGAGAAGAAAAGACTCCCTGGAAAAGACCCTGATGTTGGGAAAGTGTGATGGCAAGAGGAGAAGGGGACGACCGAGGATGAGATGGCTGGACAGTGTCTGCGAAGCAACAAACATGAATTTGACACAACTCCGGGAGGCAGTAGATGATAGGAGGGCCTGGCGTGCTCTGGTCCATGGGGTCACAAAGAGTCGGACACGACTAAACAACTAAACGACGACAATACCTGACCAGCCCAGCAGTTTTTCCTACTTTCTTCAGTTTAAGCTTGAATTTTGCTATAAGAAGCTGATGATCAGAGTCACAGTCAGCTCCAGGTCTTGTTTTTGCTGACTGTATAGAGCTTCTCCATCTTTGGCTGCAGAGAACATAATCTATCTGATTTTTTTAATTGCCCATCTGGTGATGTCCATGTGTAGAGTCATGTGACGATCACCCCACGTCACTCATGCCACTCATAGTCATGATCTAATTTGCATGAGCCTATGAGAGGATTGGAGGGGCAGAGTCAGCTGCTACGGTATATGAAGGTTTGACAGGAGGAGGGGGAGTCAGATAGTCATATGAGATCCAGATAGAGATAAAGGCTGGTTAGTCAGAGAGAGAGAAGGAACAGATACTAATAGAGATAAAGCTGGTTAAGATAAATAGATACAGAAGGTGGTAATTATATGGCAAGAGAAAAGTATGTATTGAAAGACTTGTTAATGATTTGCTTGTGAACAGTGTTCATCTGAGGAACTTCTGTGATTATTAAATTGGCTTCACTTCAATAAATAAGTTCTGTTTGTATTCACAAGACGTGTCTTGACAAACTTCATTTATATTGTGGATTGAGGTAATCCACTGGTGGCAGTGAGTGGAAAACATGACTGGAGCCTTTGTGAGGGCACAACACGTAGGCGCCAAAAAGGGTGAACGTCACAAGTCACCTCTTGTGTTGTTGGAAAAGAGTGTTTGTGATGGCCAGCTTGTTCTCTAGACAAAACTCTACTAGCCTTTGCCCTGCTTCGTTTTGAACTCCAAGGCCAAACATTCCTGTTGTTCCTTTTATCTCTTGACTTTAGCATTCCAGTCCTTTATAATGAGAAGAACATCTTTCTTTGGTGGCAGTTCTAGAAGGTGTTGTAAGTCTTTATAGAATATGTCAATTTCAGCCTCTTCAACATCAGTGGTTGGTGCATAAACTTGGTTTACTGTGATGTTGAGGGTCTGCCTTGGATTCATATTGAAATCATTCTATCATTTTTGAGATTTTATCCCAGTACAGCTTTTCCCACTCTTATATTGACTATGAGGGCTACTCCATTTCTTCTATGGGATTCTTGACCACAATAGTAAACACAATAATCATCTGAATTGAATTCGCCCATTCCCGTCCATTTTAGTTCACTGACGCCCAGGATGTCCATGTTTATTCTTGCCATCTCCTGTTTTACCACATCCAGCTTACAAAGTTTATAGATCTTACATTCCAGGTTCCTATGCAGTATTTTTCTTTGCAGCATTAGACTTTCATTTCACTTCCACTTCCAGGTGCGTCCACAGCTGAGCATCCTTTTGGCTTTGGCCCAACCACTTCATTAGCTCTGTAGCTACTTGTCCTTGTCCTCCACTCTTCCTCAGTAGCATGTTGGATGCCTTCCGAGCTGAGGGCCTCATCTTCCAGTATCATATATTTTAGCCTTTTGTTTCTGTCCATGGAGTTTTCTTGGCAAAGATACTGGAGTGGCTTGCCAGTTCCTGCTCCAGGTGGATCGCATTTAGTCAGAACTCTCCACTATGACCTTGAGTGTCCCTGCACGGCATAGCCCATAACTTCTCTGAATTACTCAAGCCCCTTCAACATGACAAGGCAG
Organism: Pogona vitticeps; assembly: GCF_051106095.1. Classification (NCBI taxonomy): domain Eukaryota; kingdom Metazoa; phylum Chordata; class Lepidosauria; order Squamata; family Agamidae; genus Pogona; species Pogona vitticeps. The sequence goes on from NC_135786.1 coordinate 167,951,810, forward strand.
CAATCCATGGAGGGGTTTTGTGTGCTACTGCACCTAAAATATTCTATCCGAGCCGCTCCTTAAAACTGTGTGCAAGCATTTTATTTATATATTTATTTCTACACATACTGGCTAACGCCTGTCCTAATATTCGCTAGTGAAGAATGTACATAGTGTAAGATGGAAAATTCCAACCATACTACAGGAGAGGATGTTTGAAACCACACCTCCCAGCTAACTTTAACGCATACAAGCAGACTCAGCACAGACATCTGCCATGGATTTTTGAGACACTAACCTGCAATTTTTATGCATTCTTCATGAAGGGGTGGTGCATAGCTTGAAGAAGCGAGTTTTCACTCATGGGAGCTTGCAGTTTGTGTAATTTTTTTAGTGGTTCAATAAAAGTATCACCCTACTCCTCCATTTGAGGACTATATGTTTCCTTCCTTTGTTCTTTTTTCTTTCTTTCACAAAAATGCTTCCTACATAGTTTTCATACATATACTGTAAATAAAGAGACTTCTTGAGATAATAAAACTCCTTCTCCATGCCCTGTTTCTCAGTCATTTAAAACTGCAGAGTAAGCCCTTGCCCAGAATGTTCCTGGTGAAACTTGAGAGCATCACAAACTCCTGACTGGCTTCAGTTTCAATTTCAAGAAACTCACACCAGGTTTATTAAAAGGTTCATTGTCCAACTGTTGTTTCTGTGTTAAAATCAAGTACAGTTTGCACTTTCAAATCACTTCCTAGACAGAATCCAGTTGAATTTATAACACAATTAGAATGTCAGCCATTAAGCTCTACTGATTTAATTGACCCTTTCTGTCTTTCTCTATCCCATTCTTATTTCTCCTGCTTCTTTCTCACTTGGCAAGCTTCTGGGGAAGGAACAGGCCCCTCTCATAAAGCTCTGGACTAAAGATTACTTTCAAAAAACTTTTGGAATTGTTTCTGCAACCATCGGGTTGTCTGGCCCTGATTTAAATCAGTGAAGAAGTAATGTGTATTTGATATCACCTTTAGGTGGAAGAAACGCCTTCTACAGAAAGTGGCATCTAATTGTAAGTTTATGAACTTAGAATCACAAGCAATTTTTAAGCTGTCCTTCCCCCCATCCCCGTCCTCCCCATACCTTTTACTGGAGGAATTGGATATGTTGTGATATGCAAGAAAACTGTGATCCACGGGACGTACATCTTTACTACTACTACTACTACTACTACTACTACTACTACTACTACTACTACTACTACTACTACTACTACTACTACTACTAATAATAATAATAATAATAATAATAATAATAATAATAATAATAATAATAATAATAATAATAATAATAATAATAATAATAATAAATAGGTTGCAGTCCTGTACATCTCAGTATCTATAGACTTCAATGTCTGGCAGAACATCTCTCTCACAAAACAGCTGTTCCACATGCTCCACACAGTCCTTTATGTTAAAAAAAATGTTACATCCAAGGAGGCCAAAAAAAAGCCAGAACAAGGAACCAAGCTTTCTTGGTTGTGGTCCCTTCCCTCTGGAATAAGCTTCCTATTGAGGTTTGCCAAGTGCTATCCCTCTCTGTTTTTAGGAAGCTAATCAGGACTGAATTATATAAAACTTCCTTCTACCAGTTGTAAATATTGTCCTGAGATGTTCAAATGGGTTTTAATTTGTGCTTAAAGGCAGTTTTAAGTTAGTGACTGGGTTTATTGTCTTTTATTGTCTTCTGTATTTATTATATAGAGTTTTTATGATTTTGCTATATACTGTGAAATGCCCAGAGAGTGGAAAGACAAATGGGGTGGTATAGAAGTGGAAATCAGTCCGTCAATCAGTCTTCACCTTCCTGCCCCACCCCCACATTCCTTTTCATTCTGTTATGAAGTGTGTATGATCTCTGGGGTCTGGGCCCCTCGCATGCCCATCCCTGGATTCTGGTGATCAACACCTACTTTCATTAAAAAAAACAAAAACCCTTTCCCCTTCACAACAACGGTGTGAGTTTTTTAAAAAGAAAAAGGCCCACTTGTGCCCTCTGGTGGTCAAACGTCTGGTGATTAAAAACTCTTTGGGGAATAGTAGGTTCTCCTCAAAACATGTCAGAGTTGGCTCCCACATAAAGCATGCAAAAGTCTTCTTCGAACTCTTTTTTTAAATAGTTTTTATAAATTTTGGGATGGGGTAAAGGGGGATGCCAGAAGTGATGAGAGCCACCTTTGGGCCCCTAGGAACTACATGTGACTTGCAGACAGCATGTTGGCCATCTCTGATTTATGAAATAACAAGTGGCTGTCTCAGAAAGAAGCCACCACACAGAACTGTTCTGGAGCTGGATGGGTCTAATGAGGTGATCCAAGCCTGGTTTTCCAACTCTGGTCAGCATACAATCATTAACCTTGGAAGCTAGATTCTGACTCTTGCTATTGCCCCCAAAATGAGTTCTAAGGAATAATAGATTTGCATTAAATGTATGTAGTTTCTCTGTTTTAGCTTCAGTTTCCCAATACTTTCAGCTATGATCAAATACAATGCTTTGTTTTGCTTCCAGTGTCCAGACATCTCTCTCTGATCTTTTGGTGTTTCTCAGCCATGTATTTGTTCCATTTGATCTATACGATATTTTTCATGCTTTCCCATCACCTCTGTCTGCCTTCAGTATATTTGTTCATCTCATGTATTCCTACATTGTTTTTCTTGGAGGTTGACGTATAGAGAAAAAGTAAAGGAAATGGCTGGTAGAGCATTTGATACTTGAGTGTTTAACAATGTGTGTGCTGTATGCTGCAAAGTCATATTGCCCTTTCTTTTGCAAGGGGATGTACACTGAATGAAACATCAATCTTTTTGCTACTGTTATGTAATATTATACTGAAAATTATTGAAAGACCAGACAGGACTGTTCAGTGTGCAAGAAAGAGAGAAAAGGGAGCAACTTTTGGAAGGTACACACCACCCTGTACATTCAGGTACAGGTACTGGGAAGGAGTGGCAAAAAGGATGAAAGGGTGAGGTACCCGGAAGGATGGGAACACTTACAGTCACATTGTCACATCATATATCACAAAAAGACTCTGAGATTAAATGCCCACCCTTACACTGAAACAAAGTCATTGGTTCATAGACAGAAGGGTGTGATAAGCAAAATATTCTGACTGAGGGTTTTTTGGAGGTATGAAAAAGCTCTGGAAAACACAGGGAATGGCTGAGCATTAAAAAACTATACAATCTGTGTGTTATTTGTAGGCACAAAAAGTAAAGTGGTGCCTCGCTTAGCGATTGCTTCGTTTAACGACGAAATCACTTAGCGATGACTTTTTCGGAGCGGTTTTACACTTCATTTAACGATTGTCCCTATGGGCGATTTTCGCTTCGCATAGCGATTAAATTTTAGGTCCCCTGTTTCGCTTCATGGATTGCTGCCTTGTTGTGGTGAAGGGGCTTGAGTAACTCAGAGAAGCTATGGGCTATGCCGTGCAGGGACACCCAAGACGGACAGGACATAGTGGAGAGTTCCGACTAAACGCAATCCACCTGGAGTAGGAAATGGCAATGCCACTCCAGTATGTTTGCCAAGAACGCCCCATGATCAGAAACAAAAGGCTAAAAGATATGGCGCTGGAAGATGGAACCCTCAGGTCAGAAGGCATCCAACATGCTACTGAGGAAGAGCGGAGGACAAGTACAAGTAGCTCCAGAGCTAATGAAGTGGTTGGGCCAAAGCCGAAAGGACGCTCAGCTGTGGACGTGCCTGGAAGTGAAAGGAAAGTCCAATGCTGCAAAGAAAAATACTGCATAGGAAAATGGAATGTAAGATCTATGAACCTTGGGAAGCTGGAGGTGGTCATAAAGGAGATGGAAAGAATAAACATCGACATCCTGGGCATCAGTGAACTAAAATGGACAGGAATGGGCAAATTCAGCTCAGATGATTATCATATCTACTATTGTGGACAAGAATCCCATAGAAGGAATGGAGTGGCTCTCATAGTCAACAAAAGAGTAGAAAAAGCTGTAATGGGATACGATCTCAAAAATGATAGAATGATGTCAATACGAATCCAAGGCAGACCTTTCAACATCACAATAATCCAAGTTTATGCACCAACCAACATTGCTGAGGAGACTGAAATTGAACAATTTTATGAAGATTTACAACACCTTCTAGAACTGACACCAAAGAAAGATGTTCTTCTCATTCTAGGGGACTGGAATGCTAAAGTAGGGAGTCAAGAGATAACAGGAACAACAGGGAAGTTTGGCCTTGGAGTTCAGAACGAAGCAGGACAAAGGCTAATAGAGTTTTTTCAAGAGAATAAGCTGGTGATTACAAACACTCTTTTCCAACAACACAAGAGGAGACTCTATACATGGAAATCACCAGATAGGCAATATCGAAATCAGATTGATTATATTCTCTGCAGCCAAAGATGGAGAAGCTCTATACAGTCAGCAAAAACAAGACCTGGAGCTGACTGTGGCTCTGATCATCAGCTTCTCATAGCAAAATTAAAGCTTAGACTGAAGAGAGTAGGAAAAACCACTGGGCCACTCAGGTATAATCTAAACCAAATCCCTTATGAATACACAGTGGAAGTAAAGAACAGATTTAAGGAACTAGATTTGGTGGACAGAATGCCTGAAGAACTTTGGACAGAGGCTCGTAACATTGTCCAGGAGGCAGCATCAAAAACCATCCCAAAGAAAAGGAAATGCAAGAAAGCAAAGTGGCTGTCCAACGAGGCCTTAGAAATAGCAGAGAGGAGAAGGGAAGCAAAATGCAAGGGAGATAGGGAAAGTTACAGAAAATTGAATGCAGACTTCCAAAGAATAGCAAGGAGAGACAAGAGGGCCTTCTTAAATGAACAATGCAAAGAAATAGAGGAAAATAACAGGAAAGGAAAAACCAGAGATCTGTTCAGGAAAATTGGAGATATTAGAGGAACATTTTGCGCAAAGATGGACATGATAAAGGACAAAAATGGGAGGGACCTAACAGAAGCAGAAGACATCAAGAAAAGGTGGCAAGAATACACAGAGGAATTATATCAGAAAGATTTGGATATCCCGGACAACCCAGACAATGTAGTTGCTGACCTTGAGCCAGACATCCTGGAGAGTGAAGTCAAGTGAGCCTTAGAAAGCCTGGCTAACAACAAGGCCAGTGGAGGTGATGGCATTCCAGCTGAACTATTTAAAATCTTGAAAGATGATGCTGTTAAAGTGCTACACTCAATATGCCAGCAAGTTTGGAAAACCCAACAGTGGCCAGAGGACTGGAAAAGATCAGTCTACATCCCAATCCCAAAGAAAGGCAGTGCCAAAGAATGCTCCAACTACCGTACAATTGCACTCATTTCACATGCTAGCAAGGTTATGCTGAAAATCCTCCAAGGTAGGCTTCAGGAGCATGTGGACCGAGAACTCCCAGAAGTACAAGCTGGATTCCGAAGAGGCAGAGGAACTGGAGACCAAATTGCTAACCTGCGCTGGATTATGGAGAAAGCCAGAGAGTTCCAGAAAAATATCTACTTCTGCTTCATTGACTACACAAAATCCTTTGACTGTGTCGACCACAGCAAACTATGGCAATTTCTTAAAGAAATGGGAGTGCCTGACCACCTTATCTGTCTTTTGAGAAACCTATATGTGGGACAGGAAGCAACGATTAGAACTGGATATGGAACAACTGATTGGTTCAAAATTGGGAAAGGAGTACGACAAGGCTGTATATTGTCCCCCAGCTTATTTAACTTATATGCAGAATACATCATGCGGAAGGCTGGACTAGAGGAATCCCAAACCGGAATTAAGATTGCCGGAAGAAATATCAACAACCTCGATATGCAGATGATACCACTCTGATGGCAGAAAGTGAGGAGGAATTAAAGAACCTTGTAATGAGGGTGAAAGAGGAGAGTGCAAAAAACGGTCTGAAACTCAACATCAAAAAAACTAAGATGATGGCCACTGGTCCCATCACGTCCTGGGAAATGGAAGGGGAAGATATGGAGGCAGTAACAGATTTTACTTTCTTGGGCTCCATGATCACTGCAGATGGAGACAGCAGCCACGAAATTAAAAGATGCCTGCTTCTTGGGAGGAAAGCGATGACAAATCTTGACAGCATCTTAAAAAGCAGAGACATCACCTTGCCAACAAAAGTCCGCATAGTCAAAGCTATGGTTTTTCTTGTCGTGATGTATGGAAGTGAGAGCTGGACCATAAAGAAATCTGACCGCTGAAGAATTGATGCCTTTGAATTGTGGTGCTGGAGGAGGCTCTTGAGAGTCCCCTGGACTGCAAGGAGAACAAACCTATCAATTCTAAAGGAAATCAACCCTGAGTGCTCACTGGAAGGACAGATCCTGAAGCTGAGGCTCCAGTACTTTGGCCATCTCATGAGAAGAGAAGACTCCTTGGAAAAAAAACCTTGATGTTAGGAAAGTGTGATGGCAAGAGGAGAAGGGGATGACCGAGGATGAGATGGCTGGACAGTGTCTGTGAAGCAACCAACATGAATTTGACACAATTCTGGGAGGCAGTGGAAGATAGGAGGGCCTGGCGTGCTCTGGTCCATGGGGTCACGAAGAGTCGGACATGACTAAACGACTAAACAACAACGACGTTTCGCTTAACGATGGTTTAAACAGCCTCATGTTTGCTGTTTTTTAAATGTTTTTCTGTTATTTATAGTTAAAGTTTACTGTTTAAAATGTTTGAAATCATAAAGTGTACTTAATGAACCCTTTGTTAACCAATTTTGACTTTGTTCTGACTCTTTTTAAATTTGTTGTTGTATTTTTCCCCCATTGAGATGCATTGAATAGTTTTCAATACATTTCAATCGGGGAACTGCGTTTTCCTATTGCGATTTTCGCTTAAGGACAGCAATTTGTTCCTATTGGAATGGATTATCTGGTTTTCAATGCATTTCAGTGGGAAACCGCGTTTCGCTTGGCGATGAAATCGCTTAGCAGCGATTTTTTTGGAACCAATTAACATCGTTAAGCGAGGCACCACTGTAAGTTGAAAACACACAGCTAATATAGTCTTGTTATGCATGGTAGAACATCCATCTCCCCTATGCCATCCAAAATTATCATCCCCTCGCAATTCAGAGTATGCAATGTGCTCTTGAAATCCCTAGATTGATTCTGCATCCCCTTTAACATCTGGCAGTGCCTCTTCATCCTTCCCTTAGGAGCAGTCCATAGCTGAGCCAAGAGTCTTGGGCACTTGACTGCAACAGAGGACATTTCCTATAATTGCTTACTTCCCCAAACTGAGTCAGCTGGTTAAAAGGAAACTAGAGTCAGTAGAGGTCAGCAAATTGACAAAAAAAAATTGTTTGTTTGAGCAGCTTCAGGCTTATTCAGAACCACAATAATAAAAGATCTCAGAGAATATATATTATATATGAGGAAATGTGTCATCAAATCCAAGAGCATGCCAACATAATTGAATGGTATTAGAGACAGGAAAACTTGAGAAAGCTAAGCAAAGAAACTATTGGACAAGAGGATTAACTTTCATTTGCAAGGGTTTTTAAAAAAAACCAAACCAAACTTTGCATTGAATGAGGGTTTGTTGGTACAGGGGGAAATTGCACTGCCATTCGTCATCACTTGGCATGAATGAAAGAAGGCTGGCTGAGATTCCTGTCCAAACTGCCCTGCAAAAAGCCACATTTCTTTTGGAAATTATTGAGATTTGTTAAAAGAATTGTTAGAAATGTACTACCCTGCAGGAGCTTTGCCATTTGGAGCATTTCTGTTTTTAAAATTACATGCACAGTTATTAAAAGCATCCAGTCAGGAATGTTTAAAGCAGAAATGAGCAGCCCATTCAAAGCAACATAGCGCTAAACTCCAATCCTGGGATAAAGCCCAGAACAAAATAAAGCATTTCCTCAGCTGGAACAACAACAACAACAACAACAACAACAACAACAAAAGAAAAGACACTAATCATTGTGAGATTAACTTTACAGCATCCAGACAGAAGGGAAAATACTGAGACCACCAGTGTTATACCTGCTTTTGATTAAATTGCTCACAAAAGTTCCTGCAAACACTGAATAGTGTTTAGGATGAAATGACATGTTTGGTTAGAAAACAAAAGGCAGAGAATAGGAATAAACAGTTCTTCTCACAATAGTGTAAGATTTTAATACAAGTAGTACTTTTTAATTTGTTCGTATATAACCTGAAGCCATAGAGGGCACTGAGAGAGTTTTCATTATAGTGAAAAGAAAAAGATTTGGGAACCGCTCTGAAAGTATCTCTATAAACTACATCAGCAGGTGTTCAAATCTCAAAAGCAGTTCAGTCTAAGTAAGAAAAAGGGATCAATGTGGGGATGGAGGGATGCGTCTCCTGAGCCTTGTGGGATGTAAGTGATTGGCCTGTTGCACTCACGTCTTGCAGGTGGGCTTCTCATGAGCATCTGGTTGCCCACTGTGGCAAATAGGGCACTGCACTAGTTATAGTTTTGCTTATGTCTCTTAGGTTTAGGTCAGCTGGATACAAAAGATGGCTGGGCACCCACACTTTTAATAGCCGACAACCTATGCCTACTGAGATTTCCTCTTCTCTATCCCTCTTAGAGGTACACAGGTACTGACTTCTTTTTTTACCTGATCATCCTAGCAGTCACCTTTACTTTTCTCCTTGTAAGCTGGCTGTATCTCACCAGACAGACCTGCTTCTGAGAACCTTAGTTTATTCTATAAGGATGTGATCAGCCAAGGACATAAAAATTGGACTTTATCATGCCAGAAAGACTTGCTTCCAGGGTGCAATGTTAAAAGGGCTCCTTGAAAGCAGACCCTTCCTTCTCGTCCTCCTGATCGTGCCAGACTGCTCCACAAAAAGAGAGCAGTCCTGCCACTGGATCAAAAAGTTCTGGACAGGGCATGGAACAAGGTCAGGCTGGTTTTTGTAGTGATTGCTATCAAATACAGCAAACTAGATTGTGCTGTCAGCACTCCAAAGTATGTTCTAAAGATGTATTCCCGAAGGCTTTCATGGCCGGGATCTAATAGCTGTTGTGGGTTTTTCGGGCTATTTGGCCGTGTTCTGAAGGTTGTTCTTCCTGACATTTCGCCAGTGGCTGGCATATGTTCTAAAGCCTTGTCTGATTGCACCCTCAAATTCCATGCACCCTGATGACCCTGGTCAGACACGTGAATAGTAATGTAATTTTGTGTAACTGAGGCCTAGCATTTCTCCCTCTTTCTTTTTAGTGTCTTTCTTTCTTATTCTTTTCTTCCTCTTTCCAGCCTCCTCCTCTCTTTCTTTAGCTGACACCCGTATATAAAGCAGGCCTAAGAAGGTAAAAGGAACTGTACATGAGTCAAGAGCCATTTCCTTAATTAGAGCTGTAGGCAGCAACTGTTTCTTTCATAAGTCACTCACAGGTGCTTTAGAACACAACATTTACCTTTATAATGGAGACGTAACAGCAGGTGTATGTGGGCTGGGGATAAAAGAGGATTGGTAATTAGGATTGCTGACGGGTATGGTTTCTTTCTTTTGTTCATATGATAAAAACAAAATTTTTTAAAAAACAGTTATATTTACATAAACTGAGTAGAGAGGTTACTTCAGTCCTAAATTTGAGAGAAATATCACTCTCCTGCTGTAGTCATGAGCTGCCTGTGGTTACACAGGAAAGGGAGGTAAGAACAATGAAACAGGTTACTGTATAATGGCTGGAATTTAATGGTAGCAAAGCAGGCCCATGGAATCAGTAGGGTGAATCAATATCTTGCTTCATAGGCATATGCTAACTGCAATTTACTACTGGATTTCAGCCAATGGCTTCACTTGTATGTTACTGTTGGAGTTTTGTTTGCAACTTGCCTGCTGTCTGTTTTGTCTAACTGGGAGGGGCTTTTCTGGGCTAGGGTGAGTGTATAATCTATTCAGCACTAACCAGCTGTTCCCAGGGATGGGGACTTCAGTTTCGGGACTCGCTGTCAAGTTGGATTTAAGTCACACTGGTCACTCAACTTGGATTTGACACAGAGTTTTTTTTTCCAATGACTTGGACTCATCTTGCAACTCAGAACCCACCCACTCTCTCCCTTTTTATCTGGGGATGGGGTGGAAGCTTTTTTAAAATAGGGACTTGGGACTTGGGACTCAGGAGTTGGTACCAAAGACTTGGATTCATAATCTAGACTTGGGACCAAAGACTTGGACTTGAGACTCAGACCCAAAGACTTGCTAACCTCTCTGGCTGTTCCTTCCAGCCTTTGGATTCAAAGAAAGCCCCACCTCTCTGCTGAGCTTCTGCCCCTCTGCCACCGCCACTCTTTAGTCTGTTGGTAGCAGTTGTTTGCTGATCTGTTTGACCAGTTGCTAAGTATGTATGCAGTAAAGAAAGTAATATACTTAAGACTGTAATTTCAAGCAACAGTAAATAAATACTGTAAATATTTCTTACTCCTTCTTCTACAAATGTCTCAGAATGAGTTATTGAGACTTTAAGTGCCAGTTATTGTGAAAGGGGTGGACTGAGGGGGACTTGTAGCTATTCTCCTCTGCGAGTCTCTGCACTTCTACTGTGTATCAAAAAGGTATTTTACCAGAAATTCAGAACTCTGCAAGAGTTATATTATAAGCCTCTGGGTGAGGAAGATAAGGAGGAGGCTGTTAGTATAAGCTGCAAAGGAAGAAACTTTTGATGGGTGGATGCTTGTTAAGCGCAAAATCAGCGGAAATTCAGCAGAATCAGCAGAGTATTGGTCAGTCCAGGTAGTCCAAATAACTCACAAAGGCAGCTTCTCCCAACACCAGCGTGTATTTACAGGATATATATAGCAGTTTAGTCTGTCAGCATAACAGTATAGCAATCATCACAAATCTGGAATACATCTTCTGTATAGCTTCACATATATATACATATACACATCTGCATGTGACCAATCACATTAGATGTTACATCATCCATGAGTCATAATGACTCAACATTCTTGCACACTTGTACAGTATGGCTGCTCATTAACACACACCTTGTTTTGTTCAGGCCTGGAAATTATCATTGACAATGCTGTACTTGTTTTATAAAATGTGCTTTCAAATTGTTTGCCCACACTGTTGTTTAATTGTGCTTTAGCATTGTGGTGGGTCTATTTTTAAAATATTTGAGCCAATTTTAATCTGTTTTATTTCTACCAATTGGATCCTTCTCATGAAATGGAAACACTCTAGAAAAGTAGCTTCATCCAAGAATATCTTAACACCAGCATGTTTTCTCACCATAGGTTTGCTTTGAAATATTACTGTAGCAAATGAAACTTTCAATTACAAAGTAGCAATAGAAACTGCTGAGCCAGGTCACACCCAAAAATGTCACTTTGACATTCAAATTGTCTGTAGAAAACTTTGTATTGTGCGATACCAAAACTTTTCAAACTTCTCTGTGTTGCTATTTTCCCAGGTCTTTTTCAAGGGCTTGCTGTATTGAAATGTCAATCAGAGAATAAAATAGCAACTAAAATAATCGCTGGTGGAAAATAATCACTGACGGGCAGAAAAAAAGTACAGTTCTTCCAGGTGATCACAAAGAAAATTCCTACATAATAACAATAGTTTTCATTGGTGTGTAAGTGTAAGTTGAAGAAGATGGAGGACAGGTTTAAAGCCTTCGATGATGGATCAGAGACTTAGCTATGGTAACTTAGAATAGCCAGCAATTAAGTAGTAAAGCTGGTAGCTAATAAGTATTTTATTGTTTTATGGGAAAGGCTTGCAAAAGCTTACTTAATACTGAGATGCTTTGCATATAACAAGTACAATTGTAACTTGTTATGTTTTCTTTGTTTTACGACCTTTTACTCTTTTTAAATAAATCTTCTATATTTTACCCCAGTGTGACTCTTGGGGGCAAGGATGAGCATGCCTAAGTGAAGCGCCTTGGCCACAAGGGCTTCATTTGGTATTTTTGGTTATTTGGGTCTCCTACCTGGTAAGGCTGGTGTGCCAAAGTACACTGTGTACCAAAATACACAGCTAAGAGTTTTAAGCTCAAATAAGTGAGTAACTGGAAATCTAGGGTCAGAAGCTTGCCCATAGTTGCCCATGCACGGACCTACTAGATCTCACCCAGTCTAAGTTGCAAAGATGGTGGATGCTGGGAACTAGAGTTTGGCTCCTTTCCCTAGTAGAATGACTTCTCTCAGGAGACGCATTCCTGACATGGGGTTTATTTAAATCAGCCTGGCAGCGATCAATTGTTCCTTCTTTGCTTCAGAACTGTGAAGAGGGCCAAACCTCTCAACTCATGTCTTTTTCCTCCCAATCTTTTTAATTAGTCTAAAAACAGAACTATGTAGTCAGTGAGCAAGGCATATATAGTTAGCCAGTCATGAAACTAGTTAAGCAGTTAAGCTCTGTTTAATGTACTGTAACCAGCCACTATTTTGCTAGCGAATGCTGTTTATTTTTTGAGCGATGAATAATTGTGAGTAAATGGAAGGAAGTCTTTTGATCTTAACAGTGTCTCTGAGTGAATTATTGGGATAGTAAGTGCCAGTTGTGGAGAACTAGCAAGATCCTAGCATATGCTTATAAACCAAAACAGAATATGAACAAACTGGACTCTGTAACGGAAGACACAAGTTTGCTAGGTTATAATCTTGCTAAAAAGGGTATAAAATGGTGAACTTAAAAACAGGTAAAGTCAGCGTAAGATATATTGTTCATTTTAATGAAAGAAAGAAAGCTGACAAGAGAGGAACAGAAGCCCAGTACACTGGACCTGTTCTAGATGTTGTTCCAGTCCCTCCACAACCTGAACCAGATATGAATCAAAAAAATGATGACACACAAGCTGAGAGAAGTACACTAAAAGAAAGGGACACAGATGGAGATCTTGAGGCTGTTGAACTGAATGAAATGCCACAAGACATTCCAGAGCAAGCCATCAGGCATTCATTACAACCCAGCAAAGGTGTACCTGCTCCTTGCCGGTCCTACCTTGCAAAGTCTTCATGGAGAAATGAGCCTGCAACCTGGGAGGAGACTGAGCAGATGCCAGCAACTGAAACCACCAGATGGAGAAAAGTTGCAAAGGAAAACATTGAACCAATGCACAAGAACCAGATATGGACACTTGTTGAGCTATCACCAGGAAAGAAAGCCATTGAGTGCTGAAACCTGGTGGTGCAATTGGAAAGTTAGAACACTACGAAGCAAGGCTAGCAGCAAAAGAGACTCTACAAAAATATGGAGAAGAATTTGATGAAATCTGTGCTCCTGTTTTCAAGCACAGCACAATAAAAATGCTCCTGAGTGTGGCAGCTTGCAGGAAGATGCAAGTCAAGTAGATGTCAAAACTACATTTTTGCATGGAGAGATTACAGATGAACTCTATATGAAACAATCACCAGGCTTCATTAACCAGCAGCATATTGATTGATTGATTGACTGATTGACTGACTGATTACAAATGAAAAAAGGGCCTGTATGGACTTAAGCTGCTCAAGTCTGGAATGAGAAACCAAAGAAGATGTTACTGCAACAAAGCTGCAAGCAAGGCAATGCAGATCAACACCTGTTTACCAGAGGCAGAAATGGATATTTAACCTGTATTATTTCATACACGCTTACTTATAGGTACTTAGAGGGAACAGGAGTACAGAGAGATAGTAATGATAGAAGTGTGTGTCTGTGTGAAGCAGACTGTACATCATTTTAGAGGAAGATCAAAATAGCATATAAAGAAAACAATAATTAAATAACTATGGCAGATCAGTTTTATCAACAGTCCTGTTTATTGGTTACACATAGAAATCCTTTCCATTGTTAACTTCAGATTCTTTAGTGTTGCACCAAGAAAGACTTCCAGTTGAGTGTTGTCAACATAAGTTTAATATGGAAATAAATCCAAAACTTTTAAAAATGCATTAAACTGAGTTGCACATGGAAAGACAAAAGTGGGTGTTTTCCATAGTCCAGAAAATTGGCAATAAAACCCCTTCAAATCAAGTCAGGGAAGAGATACAGCTCAGCAAGAGGAGACTTAGGGTGTGGCTACACTAGTGACAGGGAGTAAGCGGGTGTGGGCTGCTTTGGAATAAAGTGGGGTCTCTACTTAAGAACTTAATCCGTATTGGAAGGTGGTTCTCAAGTTGAAATGTTCTTATGTTGAATCTGCATTTCCCATAGGAATGCACTGAAAACCATTTAATCTGTATCTGCTCTTTTCCGTCCATAGAAACTACAGTGGAACCTCTACTTAAGAACTTAATCCATTTTGGAATGGTGTTCTTAAGTTGAAACGTTCTTAAGTTGAAGCAAAATTTCCCATAGGAATGGACTGAAAACCAATTAATCCGTTCTGGCTGTTTTTTTGTTATGTAGAGGTGTGTTCGTACACTGAAGCATTAGTTCCCACAGGAACTAATGCAAAGCTGGTTAATACGTACTCTACCACGAGGGGGAGAATTTTTTTTAACCTAAGATGACCTAAGGTTAAAAAAAGAGCAGGAAAGGTTTTTTTTTCCTGTTCTTATCTTGGATTTCTGTTCTCAAGTAGAAGCAAAATTTAGCAAATGGAGCTGTTCTTAAGTTGGATTGTTCTTAAGTAGAGACGTTCTTAAGTAGAGACCCCACTGTAGTCTAATCAAGCCAGACAATTCATAATTTGCCAAATGTACATACCCTACAGCACAGGTGGAGGAGGAAAGAAGAAACAGCTCATATTCAAGACATAAAAGGTCCCCTATCATGTACCCTGTAATGCCCCCTCCTTTGAGCTTTGCTCCTTCTGGGAGTTGGATGAGGAAGCATTCAGTGGAGAAAACAACTAGTGGGGAGGTAATTTTAAATCCAAGGAGTACTACGGTAGATCTTCCAAAAAAGAAGGTGGGAGAGGCTATGGAGAAGAATATCAAAGGCTACTCTACAAAGAAGCCTTAATTCTCTTTACTGTGCCAGTTATAAAGACCAATGAAAATGAGTCTTTACTTTGAGGTAGATGAAAAAAGCATTTTCTTTTAGCAACCATTGGGGTCCTGTAATAGATGAGGCAGCTGAAGTTGCAGAAGGGGGTAACTAGTTGCAAGGAGGTGATTGGTCTTCTGAGAGTATCAATAGCACCAGGTGTACAACAGGCTGAGAAAACAATGCTCAGTCTTCGTTCTGAACACCTGAAATGTATGGGAGTCTAGAAAATAGGTAACTCATACTTTAAACCTGCAATTGGCAATCTGTGTTGGGCCCTGTATTCTGGATTATTTGTGCATGATGTTGTGGGATTTAAACATGTTATTGCTAAAAATCCATGATACCCAATCATGCAGATCTGTTTACTTTGATCCTGTATGACATGTATTAATAATTTTATCTCACTTGCCCTGTTTTAATGGATGAGTTTCAGTTTTCTGCAGCCTGATGATATGGACAGAACTCTGGGAGAGGTGAAGGCTACCACATGTCTGCTGCCTTTCCTGGTATATAAAAGCTGTCAGAAAGGGGCTGGTTGAGTGGGCAGGAGGAGTGTTGAATGGCTCTTTGCAACAAGGTAGGATCTCAATATGCCTAAAGGAGACAATAGTAAGATCATGGTTGAAAAAGCCCTCCTTGGATCCCACAATACTGAGTCATTAGGAACCAGTTGCTAACATTCCATTCTTAGGCAAGATGCTGAAGTAGGTCATGAAGTAGGGGTTCCTGGATGAGATGGATCATCTCTATTTCAATCTGGCTTCGGTTATGGGATGGAGACTACTTTGGTCGCCTTACTGTATGACCTACTGGATAGAGGGAAGTGTGTTCCTGTTGGTTCTGCTGGGTGTCTCAGTGGCTTTTGGTACCATCAAGCATGGCATCTTTCTGGCCTGGCTCTCTGGGACGGGACTTGGGGGCATGTTTAACAGTGGCTCCAGTCTTTCCTTGAGGAGAAAACTCAGAACATGGTGCTGGGAGATTCCTTTTCAACACCCTGGCCACTGGCCTGCAGGGCCCCTCAGGGATCTGTTTTGTCTCCTGTGTTACTTAACATTTACATGAAACTGTTGGGGGAGGCCATCTAGACTTTTGGGGTTCAGTGTCACCAGTATGCAGATGACACCCAACTGTGTATCTCCTTGCCATCTACATCCAAGGAAGCTGTCTCAGTTCTAGATCAGTGACAGTAATTGACTGGATGAGTGAAAAATAAACAGAAACTTAATCCAGACAAGGCAGAGGTGTTCCTGGTCAGTTGAAAGGCAGATCAAGTAATAGGGATGTAGCTTGTGCTGGGTGGGATTACACTCACTCTGAAAACACAGATGTGCAGCTTGGGAGGTGCACCTGGTTTCATCTCTGAGCCTGGATAGCCATGTTTTGGCAATAGCCAGGAGTGCAAATGCACAATCAAAACTAGTGTATCAGGTGCACTCATTCCTGACAAGGTCTGATCTGGCCCCAGTAACACATGCCTTAGTTACATTCCAGCTGGATTACTGTAACACTCTCTACATAAGTCTGCCTCTGGATAGTATCTAGAAAGTTCAGCGGGTCCTAAAGGCACTGGCCAGATGAATGACTGGGGCTGGTCACAAGGGTCACATAACCCACCCATTATAGCAACTCAGGTGGCTGTTGATCCATTTCCGGGCACAATTCAAAGTACTGGTTCTAACCTATAAAGCCTTAAATGGCTTGGGCTCAAGATACCTCAAAGACCATCTCCCATTATGAGCCTGTTCAGTCGTTAAGATCATCAGGAGAGGCCTTTATCTCAGTCCCACCACTTTTCTGTTGCTGCTCCCCAACAGAATTTCCTCTGTTGCTTCTCCTAGACTTTGGAACTCCCTCCCACAGGAGGCCAGGCTGGTCCCATCTTTGCTGTCCTTTCAGCAAAGATTTTTTTTTTGTTACCCATATTCCTAAGTATTTAAAACTTGAATAACATAACTCTAAATGAGATGCTTTTCTAATTTCATTTTGTTCTCTAATAGGGATATTTAAACATAATAATTTAGATTTTTTGGAAATTAATTTTTAAATTCCCTGCCTGCCTGCCTGCCTGAGTGGGGTTTTTAAGTGGATTGTTGTGCCTCACTGTTCTGAATGCATTTTTGGTATTGCTTTTGCTTAGCATTTTGTAAAGTGGTATTTGTTTGATCCTTTTAAGTATTTGCATACATACGGTTTCAGCTTCAAATATTGTCTTGTAATGATGTAAGCTGCCTTGGGTCAATTTTAAGGAGAAAGACAAGGTATGAACAAAATGAACAAAAAATGAATATATATTACAAATGCATTATTGTTACATTGCGACAGAGATGGTTTGCAGAAAAACAGATGGTTTCCAGATATAGTCTCTGTAATGTATTGGGAGCTTCAGGCAAAGATCCTTTGTTGGATAGACTGCTTGCTGAGCTTGCTGAGCCAGTTACTACTACAGACTAGCAATGGGCCAAGGGAGTTTTTAACTGTTGTGTGGTTATTGAGGGATTGAGTGCTGGGGGGGTGTTTGGGGGAAGGTTTGAGTATATATATGGCATCTTGCTGTGAGTGTTTGTTCGTACTGTCTCATGCAAACAAAGAGCTATGCTGAATTCATCTCCACATCTGAACCCACTCCTTTACAGTCTCTTAGAGCCACCCCTGCATCCAGGTGCCAGTGATAAATATTTCCATGGGAGTCGGTTCTATGAAGCAGACAAAAAAAACCAATGGCTGAATATTTTAGATTGAGATCTGCGGGGTTTTAACAACAGATAAAACAAATTAAATGAAGCATCTCAGGGGGTTAGAAAATGACTAAGTGCCCAGATAACATTTGGATCATTGCCATGTTATGTACAACAATACATAATGACTCGCGTATTTTCACAGACTGCAAGAGGTGTCTGCTCTATGAATCACGCCACTCCCTTCTTCATTTGTGCTAGCATTTTAGCAGTGATGAATGATCAACAGACTAAAGAGAGGGAAAATGCACCCAGCAGAGAGGCAGTGCTGTCTTTTGAAATCAAAGGCTAGAAGGAATGATTTGTTAGTGCTGGATCATCCCAGCCCAGAAAAATCTCTCCCAGTCAAACAAACTACAGCAGCATGCAAGGTTGAAAATAAAACTCCAATGGTTCCTTTGAATATAATACTGTAAAATCTAAGCATTTAGAATGTACTGAAAGCATAAATCAAGATGGCCTCCAAACTGATCACCCTTCAATAGCATGAAAATAGCCAATTAATATACTCTTTCTAGCCACTATGTCTACAGCCACCTCATGAAAACAGATTATGGAAACAGACAAACTTTATGAAATCTGTTTTTTTTTAAAGTGTTTGTTTCCATCTTACAAAGAATAGGAGACACAAAGCAACAGACATAAAATCAAGTTGGAATGTATTTCATTGGAAAAGTTTAAAAAGTTTAACACATACCTTCACATTATACTAGTAGAAAGCTCATAGTTTCATGTTCTCTCTGTGTGTGGATTCTAAATCATTATTTTAAAGGAAATAACAATTATTCAGTTACTGTATCAGACTATGTATTGATTATGCTCTCTGAGGATGGAAAAGGACATTAATAACAACTTTCTTTCTTGGCAGCAATAGTGAATGCTGTTTTATCTTTCCTTCAGATTTTGTCATGTTGTGCCAAGAAAAATGTCCAGTCAGGTGGCGTTAGAGGAAGTTTTATTTGAAAATGATTCCAAAACCTTAAAAAAAATGAAATGAAACAAAATAGTCACTGACAGGAAGAAAACACTGCTAGATCTAGCCTGGATTTATATGACTACATTTACTGTTTATATGTTCTTATGTGGTTATGAAACAATAAAATGCAGGATAATATGCTACCTTACACACTTCAGGTAGATCTGTAATGGAAATTTGCATATTTCATATTATAACTGTCAACATGTCAGTTGACAGAGAACACTATTTAAAACAAAGGATATATTTCTGTGTTAAAAACGTGATACTGATCAAATTACTATCCATCCATCCATCCATCCATCCATCCATCCATCCATCCATCCATCCATCCATCCATCCATCCATCCATCCATCCATCCATCCATCCATCCATCCATCCATCCATCCATCCATCCATCCATCCATCTATCTATCTATCTATCTATCTATCTATCTATCTATCTATCTATCTATCTATCTATCTATCTATCTATCTATCTATCTATCTATCTATCTATCTATCTATCTATCTATCTATCTATCTATCTATCTATCTATCTACAAAAGGTACAACAGACATAATCATAACTTCCAGTTAAACCATTTAGAAGGAAATAAGAAGAGAGTGGACCATCAATTAAGTGCTATAACTTGTAATTAACATAGCAACAACAGAAATAATGAGCTTACTGATGATGGTATATGTCAGGGTCACGTTGTAGCCGTGTTTGGAATCCTATATAAAGATCATCCCAGAGCAGCCCATGCTTCACTGTATATCTCACAACATTAACTCGGGCTTTGATCTATAGTAAAAAAACCCAAACAACAACTCTGTATACAGTCCAGCAAAATCAAGTGCCAATTCTTATGCATTCTTATAATATTCCCAAAGAACTGTTCAAATTTAGAAGCCAGAAGCAAACCTAACAATGAGATGACCCAGGATTTGTGAATACTGAACCTTAACCAATATCCTAGAGCGTCTATGTTCCATGTTGAATGCAGTGGCTGATGTTGGCCCTGGATCTCCACGGAACAGAGATTCTAAGCTTGGGAGCTGGATTTCTGGCTTGGAAGCTTGCTGTTTTTCTATTGTTATCTCTCCAGAAGCCTCTAGCTAGGTTCTCTGTTGGTGAGTAAAGACAATGTAACTACCCAAGTCTTTTTTCAGTCATTCTTATCTCATTTGAAGGAGGGTATGTTTAAGCCCTGCTCCCCTTCTTTCTCACTTCTCTTACCCTCCTAGCATGCACAGGGGTTGCAGGTCTGAAGAGAGAGCTCCACTGTCTGTAGGGGCTCATACAGAAAATCAAGGTCTGGACTCATGTGCAAAGTTTCCACAGACAGCAGAAGATCTCTGCTTCTGACATTTTGACTTCCATGTATAGAATCTGGGTGATGAAAGCCAGGGATGGGGCAGAACACTGTCCTCTTTGCATGAGCTTCATAAGCAGAAAGGAATGACTGTTAAGTCCTGAAGTCCCTATATAACAAACAAAATATTTCACAAAATTCAGCCCTATGAATGCCCATTTATTCGGCCTTCAGTCCTATGGAATGTACAGAACTACCTTTTCTAACATACTACACAGATTTTACATAGAAACAGACTATTCTATTTGAAGTACACATGTTTAAAAATTTATTCCATATCATTTTTTCTTCTCCTTTCCTGCTGTGTGTTTTTGATCTTCACACAAATGTGCAAAAGTGTTTCCCTTCCCAATAGACCTAAGTGAGGATACAGCCCTTAAGCTTTCTCTTTCTCTGCTACTTCAAGACAGCTAGCAAGCAATTAATATTTTGGAGAGCATGTAAATGTATACAGTAATATGTTGTAGCTGCTGCTGCTGCTTTTGTTTGCTCTCAAGTTGCTTTCCACATATGAGATATTCAAGGAGCAGTTTTACCATTGTGACCCCTCCATAAATGAATTCCCACACTCAAGTGGTGGTATGAACACAGCTCTCCTGAGTCTTGTCCAATGCTTTATTAAATGTACTACACTGGTTCTCATACACTAACATTACACACAAGTAATGTTACCTCTTCATATGGACAGTCACGGTTTGGTCTCTCTTTTGGAAATGATAGGTCTAAGAAGTCCACCAAATAGTTGTAGCCTCCAGGAAAAGGGTTGAAGTCGTCATCCGTTTCTATCACCTAGCATGGAATATCAAGAAGAAGAGGTAAAGAAATATTCAAATAGCCTTCTGTACCCTCCCCCATAATGAACAAAGTGAAGATTCCTTATGCTGTCACTGAACCTATTGCCTTCCCAACTCCGGAATAAAACGCGAGACACTGATATGGGTTAAAATACGGGCCATACTTTATTAATATACATTCATATTCCAAATTTTTATTCAGAAAGAGGGGCCTGCCATAGGGCGGAAACAGTTAAATGACGTGAGTATCTAAATACTCCTAGATCAATGAAAGGGCGAGTCCCCGGCCCCAGGCTCCAGCGACCTTAAGGATCACAGGAACCTGGCTGGCCACTAAGAAACACCCCCAGACCTTGATCCCCCTTTATTTGAGGGTTGTTAGTCTGGAAGTGGCCCAGCGCATCTTCCCGCCGCAGGCACTGTAATCGCACAATCCGCAGTGCCAGGCGGTAGGATGTGCTGTTGGCTTACTTGAAATTACAGCGGGACCCACCGTAAATGCCTGTTTTTTCCACACTACCTGCCAGTGTGACCGAAGCTAATTCCACCGACTTGCCACAACCCTCTTCTACTGTGGGATAGGCAAAAATTCCCCCATCCACAGGCCAATCAGGATGAAGGCCAAAATTCCTATCCGGCCCCGTAATGGCAACCAGAATACCTCACACTAGAAATACGGCGGGCGGGTGGATGCCCGAAAAGAAGAGGGCGTTCCAGAGGGGGAAAGCCCTTTAAACACCCTGGCTTTCCCCTCCACCTACGGATCACGTGAGACCCTTCTCGCGATATCCCGGGTGGAAGGCAAGGCCAGCATTGCTGTTTGAGGTCCAAGGACTCTCCAGCAGCTGGATTATTCAGCTTCTGCATATCCTCTCCGTTTATTTCCAGTTTTAAAAAACATCCTGTACTGGAATTGTTGACATATATTTTTATTATGCTTTTAATCAGTTTTCACTTTTTGAAACCAAACATTTGAGGCAAGAGGTCATCCATCTTTGAAGTGAAGGCTTCCTGGTTTTCATTTAAAAAATAAAAACATAGAAATTGCTGATCTAGCATTCTGTCTCCAGCTGTGCTAAGAAAGCATGAAAATTAGGATAGATGTATATGTGTCATGGTGTGGCATACAAGCTGCCTGCAGCCCTCAAGTCCTCCAACATTTTTATGTTGTTTTGCGGGCCCTTCCTGGGAAAGTGGTTTCCAAAATTTGTTGTGGTGATTTGAAAAAAAAAATGCATTGCCTGTCTGATCTAAAACTCTGTAACTAAAAGGAGAAAAAAAAATCAGATGCCACTGGAAAGTGTGAAGATACAGACTGTCTCTGTGTACACACATCTGTGTGAAGTCCTAAAAACTGTACAGTTGCTTTTCGGATGGAGCCCAAATGTCAAACATTTTGCAAAAACTTGCCAGCCTTCCTATCTAAAGGAAGTACTCAGCTTGCTGGGGTAATGTGTAGCCTGTATAAATGAATTGTAAATCACTCAGAGTGCTTTAAGCACTATGGGGCAATATATAAACAGCACACTGTGGTTTACTTTACTTTTTCTTTAAATGCTGACAATGCCAAACAAACTTTTGGAATGCCTGTCAAAGGAATCATGCCTCTGACTATCCCAAATTCATGACACTGGAAACGCAGATGTACTCAAACAGAACTTGAGCAAAACCTAGTAAGTTTCACTGGAGGGGAAATGGAACAAATGGTAAGCAAATGGAGACTTACCATATAGGTAAGTCTCCATTTGCTTAGTGCCCCCTACTCCGTCCCCAGCCCAGAGGCTCTCGTGTCCTTTGCCTTGGTTTTACTCAGCTTGGATTGTTGACCCCTGTTGTATGTCTCAAAAGGCCCAGGAAAGGGATCTGGAATTCTTAATATGGAGTGGCACCCATGCCCTGCCACCAATTCAAAAACCAAAAGGCCTTTTCTCATGTTTCATGTTGTGCTTCTCCATCCACACAACCCACAGCCAGAGCACCCTCAATTCAGGATGATCCAGGGCTGGGAGCAGGAGCCAAGCTGAAGTTTGGAGTCCAGTTGGGTTTGCCTCAATGGGCTGGGACCCCCTAAGTGGCAAAGCCAATGTTTTTGTCTAAGGGTGAGGACTAGGTGCTCTAGCAGCTGGTAAGAGGATGTATGGCTGTGCCCATTTCTCCTGCTGGCTGCCCATTTTTGGTGATCCAGGAGAATGAGCCCCTGCCTTCACAGCACCTGCATGCAGCTGTTCCTTCCTCCTCCAACATTCCCTCTTGGCATCATCCCATTCCCCTCTGCCCTGCTTTTCTTAAATTGCCCAAAGCAGCTTACATAATGCACACTCCTGGCTTCTGATGCTGCCTAGTAGCTGGGTGATGGGGAGGCATGTTGTATTAATGCTCTTTCTGAGAGCAACAGCCTGGCATGCCTCATCTGGGCTAGCCAGGTGATGGCTGTGTGCCAGTAGAGAAAGCTTTCAGGCCACTCTTGGTGGTGATGGCAGTAGCAAAGTTAGGCATAACCTTGTTTGCATCAACACTGGATGTTCTGTGTGGTAACCAGCATGGGAGGAAAGAGTTAAGTGCCAGAGATTAAGTAAACTGATCTCTCTGCTTGAATTGTGTCATTTCTTGTTTCCCTTCCTCCCAGCTCATTTTTTTTCTCTTTATCTTTTCAGTTTTTGCCCTGGAAAAAGTAAGATGTTCTCTCTCCAAGCATACAAATCATATGTGGACTGTTTGGAAGTAAGAGTTCTTTTTGTTCCACAACTCTTGGTGCACATCCTAACAGATCTATGTGCAACTTCTTAACTACATTCACTCTTTTATTTCCTGCACTTGAGCCCAGTAAAGCCTCATGGTGAGATGATGGCTGGGTCAGGTGGTGAACCTGCTCTCCTTGCTACAATGTCCAAAGGTCAAATGCAAGTAATGGCCAAAGTAGCTTAACAGGTATTTACATTTTACTGGCATTTTTTAATGAGTCTCTAAAAAGTAGGGAAATATATTGCTGTTTTTGAACAACCCCAAATTAATCTGTAGTTCCTAGCATCAAGATTACCACATTTCAGATATTCATACATTTATTATGCTCAACATTACCAGAGACCAAGCAATCGGGCATTTGATGACATGTGGGGCAGTGTCTACTTGCCTCCTCATATTCAGTACTATACATTTATTAGTCTGCTGTTTTTGGTGCAAGCACACAAAAATAGAAATTCTTGTGGAATTCCTGTCCCTGAAGGAATAAACATTATCCTGCTTTTGTGAAATACTTGTATCAATCAACTTACCCTTATCACAAGGTTGTAGCCTCTAAATCCAGCCCAAGTATAGTACTCTTTCACCCAGGAGGGATAGCGAAATATCTCATCATCAACTGCAGCACTGAGAATATCTATGTATGGCTGGAAGTCCCATGAGTCTTTGAAAACTTTTGTCCCTGCTGGAGGATTCATAATTCCTATACTAAAAGAGAAAAAAACAGAATCTGCAAGAAGGATCAAATAGCATCCTACCTAAAGGAATTGAGCCTTATGCTATCTGATTACTAGTAATTTTGTAGTGTTGTCCAGTTTTACCTTGGGGAAGAGCACCTCATTTCGTTGCACCCACTTGTGAACGCAATGACAAATAAATTTCTTATGTCTTATGTCTTATGTCTTAAAATTTGGCTGTCTTATTACTATAGAAAGAGATATTACCTATACTGGCATGTTAATCCTTTGTACAACATTGTAAACTCTCCCTGCACTCTGCCCATTAGTGTGCAATTAGTCACAGCAGTTAAAATTCTAATCTATGCAATCAGTAGAAGCAAGTGACAACACCTATGTTAGCTGAGCCCCCCCCCCCTCCTTCACTTATTAGTTTCCTACTAACAGAACCACTTGCTGTATTGACTAAATCCAGAAGTGTTTTCTGGGTTTGACCAATAAAATCTAAAGCACCTTCTTACTTTTTCATGGAGCTGAAGAGACAGTTTTTGGCAACAGGGCTCGGATTAAAGCATTTGAAAATGTTCATCCTGATTAAGAGCAATTTATCAGCAGTTGTCTTGGTGAGCACCCTTGCAAAAAGAGAATCTATCAGCTGGGAATGCCATCCATTCTACTAGATCTGTGCTAAGAGGAATAAAGAATCACCAATCGTTATCCTTCTAGCTCACTCCAGCAGGAACTTCCTCTCCATTTCAATCCTTTCCATGGATGAAAGGAGTCCTTCTGTTTGAAGGGACAATTGGGATTCAACTTATCCACTACCACCACCCACAAGATCAACAGAATTAAAGCACTGATGTGCATGCAGAGGTTTGAAAAATCATCGTGTAAGACCAATAAACATGTTTTAAAAGGTTAGGGTTACCTGTCAGTTGAATCTCTTAGAACCTTTGCTAAATCCAAGGTAGCTCCAGGCTTTGGTGTCCATGTTAAAACATCACCACATTTTTTTTCAATTAGCCTGTTCAACTCATCTGGATCATTTTTAAGGTTAGTTTCTTTGATATAGCTAGGTAAAGAAAGAAACACAATCAACTTTTTTTTGTACGATTGGAAAAATGGCACAAGTAGAAAGCTTCTTCATAGAATACTGAAGTTGGAAGGGGCCCATAAGGCCATTAAGTCCAACCCCCTGCTTGCTGCAGAATACAGATCAAAGGATATCTGCCAGGTGGTTGTCTAAGTTTCTCTTGAATGCCTCCAGTGTTCAAGCACTCACCATCTCTTGAGGAAATTGGTTCCACTATTGCACTGCTCTAACAAGAAAAGTTTCATGGGCCTCCTCTCCTTGATTGGGCGGCTAGTAGTAGACTCTAGCTCCCATGTTCCTTTTGTTTTTTGCCCCAGCTAGATTGATACAGATGTTCTCAATTGAACATCCAGTCTCATCCTCCTGTACAGTATTTTTGTACAGGAATGCACATTTTTTTACATATACTGCAACCCCACTTCCCTTTCTATTCTTTCTGTTCTTTTTGAATAATTTATATCCTTCAATTGCTGTATTCTAGTTGTGGGAGACATCCCATCAAGTTTCAGTTATTTCTATCAAGTCATATTTGTCCTCCTGAACTAATATTTCCAGTTCTTCTTGTTTGTTTCCCATATTCCTGGCTTTTGTATATAGACACCAGAGATTGTGCGATCTGTGGCCTATTTGTCTTTGTACATTTTTATGAATATTACTATTATTGTTAATGTTATTGTTGTGATTTCCATGTGCATGAATTCTAACAATGCCATAGGAGATGGAGAGCCATCAAGTTGAGTTCATGGGAGAGAATATCCTAAAACCAGATTCTCATCATTCCTTTTTTTACAAGGGCTTTATCCAAATAGTCACTCCTCGTACCTCTTCTGTTTGCTTGCAGTATCTTTTATCCACATAATGAGCAGGGTTAAATTAATTAATTAAATAAATAATTTGTATCCTGGATTTGAGCTTTTGAATTTGGTGTAAAGTCATATGGTTGTCAAATTTGGTGTAAAGGTTATATAGTTTTTGGGTTGGTGTGTGCAACCCCTTGCCTCTCTGATTGTTGTTTTAATTCCTTGCATCTGGTATAGTGAAAGAACAGAATGTCACATACAGTAGATAGATAGATAGATAGATAGATAGATAGATAGATAGATAGATAGATAGATAGATAGATAGATAGATAGATAGATAGATAGATAGATAGATAGATAGATAGATAGATAGATAGATAGATAGATAAATAAATAAATAAATAAATAAATAAATAGTTTTCCTTGTGGCCTGATACACTCATGGGAGACAGATATCTCTCTTTTCTTCTCTCCTCCAGCAGCTCCTTTTCTTCTCTCTCTCTCTCTCTCTCTCTCTCTCTCTCTCTCTTTCTCTCTGTGTGTGTGTGTGTGTTTCCCCATCACAAGCTTTGTCAGTTTTAGCATCCCCCATAATCTAGGCTGGAGAATTTTGTTTTTAGATGTCCCTCCCCTCCTTTGAAACTAGAGACAGGAGGAGGAGGGGAAGTCAGGGCTGCTTTTTCACTCTCCATTAGTGCTGCAAGGAAATGTCTATTTTATTTTTTTTTCTTCTGTGTGGCATTCTGTTATTTCACTATACCAGATGCAAGAAACTTAAAAAACCCAGAGAGACTTCAGCAAAGGTTGGGAAGGGAAAGTGCTGGTGTGGGAGGTGGTGATGACAATCTTTATTTACACTGATGGAGGCATTTACATATGCTGGCACTTGCTTATCCCAATTGGCTTACCAGCCAGGGGGGAAAAGACTGTGAGAGTTAGCCAGCAGTAGGACTCCTTAAAAATTAATGCCAACAGAGGCATTCACATATGGGGAATTGATTTAAATGAACTGATTCCACAACTGGGTTAAAATAAATGGCTTTCTGGTTGAAGAGTAAAAAGATTTGCTGCTGCTCAGAAAATCACGATTCCTTGTAAAATTCATCCGTGCTTCCACGTGTGTTGTATATTTACACTTTTTACACTGATTTAGAGCACACTAAACTTGATTTAAAAATGCTTTTAAAAAAAGTAATGTCACCCTCTCCAGGGTGAAGCACGTGTTGCTTACTTACTATGTAATAAAAAGCCTCAAAACTGGAAGCAATCCTCAATCATGCTTTGTTGGCAATAGGGATGGCCATCATATTGAAACAGTTATTTGGCCTTCTAGTATTTGTACAAACACTTATCATAAATTTAGTGTGCCATAAGTAAATCAGAACACTGTACCTGTCAGAAGGATGAGCTTCAACAAAATATCCTGCAAAAGGGCAAAAGACTTTTGGCTTCAGTTCGCTAACCAGCTGGGCCTTGTAATTCAGTAATTTCTTCCTTTCAGTTTTAATAAACTGGGCTTTCCATGCCTCTGAAAAACCAACGCATTTACCAAATCTTGATGGTGCTACCACGAAAACATCTTAAAGTTACAAGAATGCTAATGTTTGCTATTAATTGTTTTTGTAGCTCTGTTCAATCTTTAAGCAGAAGGGGAAAATTAGAAAATATGCTCAAGCAGTAAATCTTCCATGGCAGAAGACACTCAGGCCTGCAGTTTTAGATGTACTCCTAGATGCATCCCTGAAAACCAATGGCCAGATGAATACGGAGGCTTGGAGTCAATTTCCATAGCTAAGATTCCTGCATGGATGGTACATATTCCTACCCAAAGCTGGATACAGACTGATATGTGGACTTAAGTTGTTTGTCTTAAGACAAATTTATAGGCAAAGGAAAGAAAAACATAAGAAGGATCAGAGTGGAGCAAGTTCAGTCAGAAAAATTGATTCCAGAATTGGTTTGGAACAATTTTTTTAAAAAAAAGATCTGGCCTGTCAATTGACTCCTCATAACAAAACAGGAGGTAGAGAAAGGAGGAAACATGACTTGTCATTTTATATTGATGAGGTAGTTGCACTTCTTGAATGATGAGATTGAAATGCATCTCAGTGCAGATTCTTACAGATCTATGTGGAAACAACAGCTTCTTAACTAAATCCATTGCTTTATTTCGAGCAGTTGGGCCAGTAAAGTTAGCAGTAGTGACATTTGCATTTCCACCAGTACAAAAAGACCTTTCTCTTCATTTCAAGTTGCCTTCACATTTTTAAGTGAAAGACAGCCGTCCATTCAGCTGCTAGTTGAGGGATTGTAGTGGTAGAGGTGACTGTCCCATGGACTGAAAGAACAGGTGAAGCACCTGAAACAGCCTGAGGGGCTAATTTTCTCCTCTACCACCGATGTGTGGAATGGCCAAAAATAGTGCCTCATGTGTTTGGCTGGTGTGTGAAGGGACTTTCTGCACACATTAAGGAAATATATAGAGTAGTTTTTCACACAAGGCCAGATCCCTAGCCTAGTCACGATGCTCCCTCCTGCTGAGGTGCTCAGTGTTTTTACCTCAGTACACATCTACAACCGTCTCACATGCCAGCAAAACATGTTGTGGAATACATGGTCACTGTGTTTACAACATATGAAATGTACGAACGCTTCTCAAGAAATCAATCATTGAGCAATGAGCATGCAGGAGTGCATTAACTTCATTGCATTAATGTATTCGCGAAGGCTTTCACGGCCAGGATCTAATGATTGTTGTGGGTTTTTTAGGCTCTTTGGTGGTGTTCTGAAGGTTGTTCTTCCTAATGTTTCGCCAGTCTCTGTGGCCGGCATCTTCAGAGGACAGCACTCTGTGCTCTGTCCTCTGAAGATGCCGGCCACAGAGACTGGTGAAACGTTAGGAAGAACAACCTTCAGAACACTGCCAAAGAGCCCGAAAAACCCACAACAACCATTCATTGTATTAACTTTAAAAAGAGTGCATTAACTTTAAATGAGAAGGTTGGCTTGGAATAGACCTTTTGGCCAATTATTTCACCATAATTATGAATGCCTTTATTTTAACTGTGTTGTTATTTTGTTACCTGTGAATTTCCCTCCACTGAATGTCATAGGGAATCCTGAAGCTCCTCCTGCAAAGTCACTCATCATAAGGTCAACTTTTTCAGGAAGCCTTCCACCATTAGGCCGGGTGCAATCCACTGTATTTAGAATTTTATGCCCTATAGAAAAAAAAGAATGCAACCAAGATTTCTGAAGTTATGATGCTGCCCACTATGGTTCATTGAGCTGGTATCCAAGAATATCATCTTGTTTCTTCCAACCGCCTTTTTGTCAGATCAGGCCAACATTGGGTAATATCATGGAGGAAAAGGAGGATCTTATTCTGGCACTAGTACTTATAAGAATTAAAGTGGGAGTGTAGATGGCACCACCACCTGGAAATGCACTGTTTGAGAAGGCTGTGAATTTGGAGATGCTAGTAGATGTGACCAGCCTCATGTTGTTACTAAGCTGAGCCACAGGAACAGCATGTCTAAAAAGTACCAGAGGCACACATTCTGACTGCAGGGGATATGCTCTGTGTCACTGATAACCAATCAGAAAATAATGGGGCAGAAGAGCCACACACAGCTCTGGTCAGTGGGGGCCTAGCCATTACTGAAGCAATACCTGCTATTATTGTGTTCCTTGTGGTTTTCTTGGACAGCCTCTGCAATCCTGATCTCTGAATCACAGGATGTGTTGGTGAGATAAGGTTGAACCACATGGTGATGGTGGGGACAGAAATACAACATAATTTTTAGCTGTTTGTCAGGAATACAAAGTTGGTCTTTTGCACATTTGGTTCCCTTTGAGAATTTTTCTTGATATTCCAAAATTCTCTCCTAGATCTAGACCATGACACTAGGGTATCAAGATTTTCTCTTGCTGATTTCAGAAGGATGACACTAGTCTTAGCCCAAGTGTTCAATGTAACTAGTTTGGGGAATAAGCTTTCTTCACTGATAACTGATCTTTAATGCAGTTTTTTGCTCACATTGTACCAGCATCTGTATATCAGATAGACCACAAAAGTATTACGTCAGTTCATCATAGTATAAAATCTGTATATTGGGGGGGGGGGAGTTGTTTCAAAGTACTACATGTTTTATTGGAAACCTTCTGAATTGTACAAGAGCAAGAGTTGCTTTGCTTTACTAAAACAAATAGCAGAGCAAACCTTGGGAAAGATAATAGAAAAGATAATGGAAAATAAGACATATGTGCTAAATTATACAAAGGACTACTATTATTTCACTTTCTCACTTTAAAGTGAACAGAAAATAATATTAAACCAATACCCATGGAAAACACAATTACTGTAATATTAATGTACCTTTATATTCAACAATAATACAAGTATCCATTTCTGGATGAACACCATCCATCAATATCATGAATCTAAGATTCCGGTCCACCTCTTTCCAAACTCCAAATGGAACAACATTAATATTGGTCAGCTTTATGCCACTGTGGTTGAGATACCAGAACACAGGCCGTTCTGTGTTTCCAACATAAATGGGCACATTTGGCTTCCGTTCAGCAAGTCTCTTCAGTGTTGGGTAACTGGAGGATAGGAAAGGGGGAACATGAAAAAGTATGACTAGGTAAAGCCAACATAGTAGCCTCATCCTCAAGTCACTTAACTGGTTTGTTTAGATACTGTTTACACAAACAATGATACTAACAGTATCTAATATGGAAAGCCATCCAATGGGGTCCCATAAGCCTTTGACAAAGTGCCAAATGGCAAGGAAATGTTGTCAGAAAACAGAAGTCTCGATTCAAGGGGTACTGGTATAATAAATAACCAGCAGTAGCAACTAAAAATTGTACTGAGACCTGAAGATCAGATGACAAAGGACAACTGGAGATGAAGAAGAATAAGACAAGAATGTTTGCTCTCATCACTGCTTTTCAACTTGTACTCTGAGTACATCTTTAGAGAATAATTCCTGTTTCAAACACTGGGATCCTTGTTGGTGAAGTGATTAGCAACACTATCTCATACACAATATTACTGGCCTAAGTGGTCTGCAAAGGTTGTTCAATAAAGATATCCAAGGAACTAGCCATGTTAGTCTGTTATGTGAAAATAAACATGTACCATTATTAAGAACAAGAAGTTTTCTTTGGCATGTGCTTTTGTGGACATGTAGGAAAAATCTGCATATTGTATCCTCAACCATTATAACAGCACCCTGATATCTACTATATGTACTTAACCATTGCTGCAAATTGCTGATGCTTGCAAGAGGAAGTGTGCCTTTGAACCCAACTTGGTGAATGGTTAGGCATTCCTAAACTAAGGTCAAAGAATAAGCAGTGGACATGGTTTCAGGAATGAAACAAGGAAGAGAATATTTTGGTCAGGTACAAGAGGCACTAGATGATGGATGGTGTGTTTACTCAGGCTTCATGCTTTTGTGTAGTTGTGCCTTGCTTTCATCAGCACATGTTATGTCAACTGTAGTTAATAATCTCTTATAGATACTTGAACATCAATGAGCAAATAATTTGTACTTGCATATGACAATGATTAAGTAAGTCTGCATGACTGAATTACTATAAAGATGCCTCAGAAATGACAATCAGATTGGCATATGAATTGGAAATCATTCCCTATGTCTTCCTGTTCTGCACAGAACACTGCTAATAAACCAGACTCATAGCTTTACTGTCTTTGGGTGTGTGTCTTTCTCTCCCTCTCTCAGCTGTAGATGACATCTGCCAGAGGAAAACAAACACTAAAATGCATTTTTGCATGTTAGCCTACTTCCTTGTTTCAAGAAAGCAGATGCCAAAGGAAACTTGATGCTTTTAAAGACGTGTGATGATTTTAGTTGTTTCTAGTGTAGACAATAAAATGAACAATGAACTCAGTCTATAAATGACTGCTAAGAAAACCTATCTCATAGGACTCAGATAAAAGAAAGCAGCCCAAAAATACAATTAGAGAGGTAAAATAAAAGTATAACTTGGAATCTGGCTGAAGACCAGAGCCATATAACAGAAGTCAGCAATAGATAGCTGGAAGCACTTTCTTTAAGATGAAGTACATAACGTGCAAAAAAAAAAAAAAAGGCTTTGAAAATGCACCATGTACAGTGCTAGGTACACTTTGTTCAACAGTGCAGCATAGAATGATACACTCTAAAAGAAGGCAACACAAAAAAGATAGAAGCACTTGAAATGTGAATCTATTGGAGAATGCTAAGAAATTCCTGCATCAAGAAAGTGACCAACAAAAAAGTAATAAAGCATATGAATGAAGACCAATATGAAGGACATTTCAAGACCTTTGCTCAAATAAAGGTTGTTTCACCTGATTGTTCAAGGCAAAATAAATGGGAGAGGAAGCGCAGGGAGGAAAAGAATGACTTGGCCAAAGAACCCTGGAGATCACTTTGGAATCAACACAACACTATTTGGAGCTGGCCATTCTAAAGCCATAGTTATAATGACATCCAATCTCCAGTAGGAGAGGAAAAAGAAGTGATCAGTGGGAATCACTCCTTGGTGTGTCTACCAATGAGATTCCTGTCACCTGTTATCTCTACAGAATTGTTCCCACTGTGTCACTTGAGAGCACATACCTGTAACTCCCATGTCCCTGACAGTAAGCATGACTCAGAGTCAATTTAGACATAAAGGGGAAATATATCTTTACTATAATTGCCTGTTTTCCCCGCAAAACAATATGTCCTCAGAGATAAGACCCTTGCAATTTAAAATTAACCTTGCAGGCAGTGGCAATAATAGTGACAAGGAGGAAGTACTATTCATAAATCAACTTGTGTGATCTTTGTTGCCTTGTGTAATATCTGGCAAAGGTACCGGTATGTCTGCATAACTTTATATTGTGTGATGCCACACAGGATTCCTGCCATTGACTGTTCAGAACCACAGCATACTAAATACAAGACGTTTAGATGAGGAAAATCACAGCTTACAAGAAACAAATGTTCAACATTTGGGTAAGCACCTCTTTTAAAATAAATGTACTAAAATGTTATCTAAAATGACACTTAGCTTACGTTAGGATGAAAGCATAAACTATGGCTAGGTCGTTGTTGTTATGATCCAAAATGTCACAAAATTATGTATGCATTTTCAAGTGCTCCAGATCTTCATCAGGGTAAAGAAGGTAAAGAAGTAAGAGG
This sequence comes from Pogona vitticeps, assembly GCF_051106095.1. Classification (NCBI taxonomy): domain Eukaryota; kingdom Metazoa; phylum Chordata; class Lepidosauria; order Squamata; family Agamidae; genus Pogona; species Pogona vitticeps. Next base: position 167,985,138 of record NC_135786.1, read on the forward strand.
AAGGCAGCAAGAAAGGCAGGGAAATAGAAGCCACTGGCCAGAATCTTATTCCTTTAAGTGACGGTGTAAGGCAATTGAGTCAGTGTCCTGCCCCACTGGCAGGGTCTCTGTTCTGAATCACACTGACTCAGTAAAGTAAACATTGAGTTCACTCTGATTGCAAAACTGGTCACATGAAGAGGAGCCCGCAGGAGGAGAAAAACCACTGTGTGAATGCTGTTCTGTACATTTTTCTTCCAACTGGAGTTTGGCCACAGTGTTTTTATTTACTCAGCCAGCCCTTCTTCCCTTTGATGAAGAGTTCTGAAGTACCTGGAAGTTTAACATACCATTCTGTGACGCACTGGTTGGCCTAATAAAAGTATTTATTAATCCTGATGTAGATGTTATCATTTTTCCTATACTAAGACAAGCCACCTTTTGCTTTTACCACTCATTACATTCCATGCTTTTTTTATGTACATACCTGAGATGATCAGAATGCATGTGGCTGATATAGATGAGATCTGCACGGCAAAGTCTTTCCATCCAGTCATTGGGGGGCTCATGAAGAAGCCACCAGCCACGTGCAAAGGCTGGACCGGTTAGCCATGGATCAAATATTATTATCTTATCTCCGAGTTTAAGGTCCATACATGCATGAGTCAGGTAAGTTACCTAGAAGCAGAAAGAAACCCAGGATCCAAAATGATCATTGTTACCACATTCTGTATCCCTGAAAATAGAATAAATGTATTTAGGCTTGTGCTTTTTATGGCAAAAATTGAACTCAGCCCTCTAACATCTTTTTTTTTTAATTGCTCATAAGGTCTGCTTGTGCCCTCTAGATGGCTTCAATCTTGCCATGTTTTCCCTCCAGCATTCTTGTCCCCTGCCCAAATAGTATGTGTTTTTATTTTTTGCCAATAAACATAATGAGGACTGTTACATACAGCACTGATGTTACCTGTCTGTCATGGGTTTGGAGGGAAAGTTCCATCCTATGGGGAGTGGAAGGCGGGACATCAGGAGGAGGGGCTGTACTGTATATAAATGTGAAGCCTGTGTGGAGAGTTTGGGAGACGCTGGGATGTGACGAAGCAGCAGCTGGGAAGAAGAAGCTGGTGTGGGAGTCTGTGTGTCAGACAGGGTACTACTGTGTGTCAGAGTACCAACCTGATAGGTTCAGGTGTCTGTGGGTTAGCCAGAACTGATAGGTTCAGGGTCTGTGCTTCAAGTTAAGGGTTCTGTGTGAACCAAACTGTGTGTATGTATGAGTGAAACTAAGCCACGTTACTTTATCTTATTCACCTGATTATTTTATTTTCCCTGTGTGTTGTATTTAAATAAACCTTGTTCTTTTATTTGTTTAAAAATCCATCCCTGGTCTGTGTGACTTCTTATAGGGAATGGTTGGTGGCAGCTTAGTTAACGTGTGGCAGATCCCAGTAGGTCTGGGTTTGTCACATTGATTGGTGTCCAGCGTGTGGGATACGACTGGTCCAGTTGTCCAGCGGTCCAGCAAAGCCTTGGCAAGTGTGCCCAGAGCAAGGGGGGTCTAGTCAGGGACGATCTGAGGCGCGTAGGTAATCTTCTAGGTGTACCTCAGCCTGTTTTTGGCGGGAAAAGAGGCTGAGGCGGGGCTGTGTAGTGGCAGTGATTTAGCCTGCCTGCTGAGAGGCCCAGCAGAGGGGGGTAGACTCAAACTCGCTACTGTTGCAAGTTAAGTGCTGAAGAACAGCAGCAATCTATAGAAAGCTGGTTCTGAGGCAAAAGAGAAAAAAAGTGGTCGTTTTATTTTGAGGCTTGACTTTTTAAAGCAGCTTGTTCTGAGGGGGGATTATGCCCTTGACTCGAAGCCAAGTGGCAGAAATGGGTGAAGTGAAAGACCCCCAGGTTGACCAAGGTTCTGAGGATGAATTTGGCTCAGTGCAGGGTGACAGCACGGGAGAGCAGAACCCAGAACTCAGGAAAATGCTCATAGCCCAACAGCATGAAGTTCAAATGAGGCAGTTAGAAATAGAAATGGAGAACTCAAAGGGGGAGGACTCTATTGAGTTTAGCAAATGGGATCAACAACTAGATCCAACCTTGCAGCAGTGCTTTAAGATGGTTAGCAATTGTCCAGTAACCCCTGAGAACCGTGAGAGATATTATTGTGAAGAAGAAGGCCTTTTATGTAGGGAGATCTTAATAAACTCCAAGAAGGAAAAATTGCTTGTAGTTCCTTCTAAATATAGAAAGAAAGTAATGGAAAAATGTCACACAGACACCCTATCGGGACATTTAGGGATGGCAAAGACTAAGCAGAAAATATCCCAGAAGTACTACTGGCCAAAAATGGGAAAAGAAATAAAAGAATTTTGTCAAAGCTGCACCACTTGCCAAATGAAAATAAATAGTGAGGAAAAATCCAAGAGGGATGATGACTGGGATAGGTATATGGAAGAGATGAAAAATATTGACAATATATTTAAGCAAATGGAAAATAGACATATTGAACAACTGAAAGAGAAACAGAGGTCTGGGTTTACTCTATTAAGGCAAGTTTTTAAGGATGCATACGGCATAGATGAGTTTTCTGAGGGAAAAGATTTACAATCCAAAGTGGCAGTGGATATGGTTTATGAGTGTGAAAGAAAGATAAAGCCACAAACTATTCTGAAACCAAAAGAAGGCACACAGGTTAAGGCACAACTTCAAAACCTGAATTATTCTGAAGAAAACATGAGGGAAACATGGGACCCTAAGTACTCTCAGGGACCAGGGAGAAACCAGCAAGTGGGAGGGGCCCATGGTGAAGGGAAGCCCTCAGACATGAAACCAAGACCTCAGATTTTGGAGGGAAAACCAAAACAAGATGAGAGAGACTCAAAATACACCAGAAAATGTTATTTCTGTCAGGGAAAGGGCCATCTAATCTCAGAGTGTGAGAAATTAAAGCAGCTAAAAGGAATTGTGCCTCAGGATTCGAGTGGAACCAAGCCAAAAGCTGTGTTCTGTGTCCAGAAAGAGCAAGGCTCATTGTCACTGAGGGAGCCTGTTGCCATGGCGACTCAATCTGGAACAGCTACATCTGCTGATCAGGCTGAGGAAAATGGTCCTCTTGTAGAAGTCAGGCGCTGCCTGCTGGTGAGAACAGATTCTCAGTTGTTTGAGACAGCAGGGGTGGACGTAGGAATACTTGACCGTCAGTATCGGGGGCTGCGGGACACTTGTTCTCAGGTGACCCTGTGCCATCCAGATATTATTCCTAGGGAATATGTAATCCCAAATGAGAGCATGAAGGTGGCAGGGATTGAGGGGCAGATAATCTCACTGCCAGTCGCGGAGGTACCTGTCAACTTTCAAGGCTGGAGGGGAGTTTGGCGGCTAGCAATTTCATCGACTCTGCCAGCAGCCGTGCTCGTGGGAAATGACCTGGCTGAACATGTGAAACGGGTGCTAGTGATTACACGTTCACAAGCCACCACGGGGACAGTTCAAGGGGGTAATGATGAGCCAGAGACGGAAGCAGAGGGGAGTTCAGAAGCTGTGGTGGAAACCTTAACCACAGACAGCAGATTTGGACAAGAGCAAAAGGCAGACGCCACTCTCCAGAAGTGTTTTGAACAGGTGACTGACGCCCAGCTAACACCTGAAACCCCAGTGAGATTTCTGGAGGAAAAGGGGATTTTATATAGAGAGACCCTGAGGAATATCTCAAAAGGGGGAGATGGGATCAGAAGTCAGCTGGTGGTACCTGAAAAGTATCACCCCATGATCTTACAAAGGGGGCACTCTGACATGTTTGCTGCACACTTAGGGGTGAACAAAACACAGCAGAGAATCACACAGAATTTTTACTGGCCTGACATAGGGAAGCAGATCAGGGAGTTCTGTAAACAATGTGATGTGTGTCAAAGGCAGGGGAATAGCCGCGACAGGACCAAAGCAAAGTTGTGCCCTTTGCCTGTGATTGACACTCCGTTCAAATGCATAGGGGTGGATATTGTGGGACCTTTGCCCAAGGCCACAAAGAGGGGGAACAGGTTCATTCTCACCATTGTGGACCATGCCACGAGGTACCCTGAAGCCATACCCTTGATTAACATTGAAACTAACACAGTGGCAGATGCCTTGGTGGGGTATATGTCCAGGATGGGATTTGCCTCAGAAATAATCACAGATTTGGGAGCATCATTTACATCAAAGCTCATGAAACGCTTATGGCAAATCTGTGGAATTAAGCACAAGGAAACCACTGCTTCTCACCCTGAAAGTAATGGGTTAACTGAGAAGTTCAATGGGACTCTAATGCGCATGATTAGGGCTTACTTGGCAGAGAATCCAAACAATTGGGACCAGAAGCTGCAATCCCTTTTGTTTGCTTATCGATCAGTGCCACAAGCCAGTACCGGGTTCAGTCCATTTGAACTTTTATTTGGGAGAAGGGTGAAAGGGCCCCTTGATTTGATCAAACAAAATTGGGAGCAGATCACCCAGGATGACCCACAGGACGTTGTGACATACATAGACACCTTGAGGATTGACCTAAAGAGAAATCTAGAGCTAGCAGCAGGGACCCTGCAAGCTCAAAAGGTCAGAAAGAAAGCTTGGGAAGACCAGGAAGGCAGGGAGAGGCACTTTAACCCAGGGGAGGAAGTGCTTTGGCCTAGGCCCTGCAAAGAGAACAAACTGCAGCTGGGTAGCCCAGAACGAAAATACTTGGGTCACATGGTAGGGGGAGGAATGATAAAACCCCTGGAGGCCAAAATAGAAGCAGTTCGTGATTGGCCTAGACCCAACACCAAGAAAAAAGTCAAATCATTTCTTGGGTTGGTGGGCTACTACAGAAAGTTCATCCCGAGGTTTAGCGAGATTGCGGCTCCGCTGACCGATCTGACGAGGGAGAAGACTGATGACAGCATCCCGTGGACCAGCGACTGTGAGGCGGCGTTCCAGAGGTTGAAGGAGGCGCTCGTCCAGTATCCAGTGCTGTGTGCTCCAGACTTCGACCGGGAGTTCATCATCTACACCGATGCGTCTAACAGCGGGGTAGGAGCAGTTCTGTGCCAGGAGGATGAGAATGGTGACCAGCATCCAGTGTCCTACCTGAGTAGGAAACTTCAAAAAGGTGAGAGACATTTGGCAACCGTGGAGAAGGAGTGTTTGGCCATAGTCTACGCGATCCAGAAGGCCAAGCCTTACATCTGGGGAAGACATTTTGTTCTGTGCACTGACCATTCACCATTGCAATGGTTAAAGACAATGAAAACCCATAATAGCAAACTTATGAGGTGGGCTTTAAACCTACAGGACTATGACTTTGAAGTGAAGGTGGTCAGAGGGTCAGTGAACTGTGTTGCTGACACCTTGTCAAGAAGACCTGAAGAATGAAGACGGCGAAAGAAACATGGACTATGTATATATTGATGACAAAAAGTTAAATGTACCTGTTTTTTGAACTTGGTTTGTATGAATAAAGGTAAATTGATGTAATGTATATGGTAAATGTTTAAATGCCTAATTGATATGGTTAACTTAGAATGTAAGTATAAGTAAGTATGATATTGTATGTATAACTGTTTTGTGTGTTTTATCCAGGTTGTTTTTTGGGTAAAAGCACCTTAGCTTTCCCCCTACAAAACAACTTATAAAGAGGGGAGGTGTTACATACAGCACTGATGTTACCTGTCTGTCATGGGTTTGGAGGGAAAGTTCCATCCTATGGGGAGTGGAAGGCGGGACATCAGGAGGAGGGGCTGTACTGTATATAAATGTGAAGCCTGTGTGGAGAGTTTGGGAGACGCTGGGATGTGACGAAGCAGCAGCTGGGAAGAAGAAGCTGGTGTGGGAGTCTGTGTGTCAGACAGGGTACTACTGTGTGTCAGAGTACCAACCTGACAGGTTCAGGTGTCTGTGGGTTAGCCAGAACTGATAGGTTCAGGGTCTGTGCTTCAAGTTAAGGGTTCTGTGTGAACCAAACTGTGTGTATGTATGAGTGAAACTAAGCCACGTTACTTTATCTTATTCACCTGATTATTTTATTTTCCCTGTGTGTTGTATTTAAATAAACCTTGTTCTTTTATTTGTTTAAAAATCCATCCCTGGTCTGTGTGACTTCTTATAGGGAATGGTTGGTGGCAGCTTAGTTAACGTGTGGCAGATCCCAGTAGGTCTGGGTTTGTCACATTGATTTTTTCTCTTTCAGAAAAAGAAGTCCTTTTAAAAAGAAAAATATGTTCAGGGTAGACAGAACACAGACATGGTGGGAAGGTGTGGCCTTCTTACATTTCATTTGTTTCTAATTCTTTAAACTATTTAAAATGGGTGTGGAGAGAGACTTTTCTACATAATTTTTTTAAGAAGTCAAAATTCAGATGCTATCATATTTGGTTAAGTAGTACAGACAGTGCTCAATGTGAGGCAGGTTAGGGTGATAAACTATCTCATTATTTTCTAATCACAAAGCTTATTCTGAACAGATTTAAAAATATCCTAATTCATTTAGCCTAGATTGAAACAAGAACATGCTGGAGGGAATCCTATTGGAGATTTATGCTGGTATGGGTTTAATTAGGGGAAGATATGGAAGCAGTGACAGATTTTACTTTCTTGGGCTCCATAATCACTGCAGATGGAGACAGCAGCCACGAAATTAAAAGACGCCTGCTTCTTGGGAGGAAAGCGATGACAAACCTTGACAGCATCTTAAAAAGCAGAGACATCACCTTGCCAACAAAAGTCCGAATAGTCAAAGCTATGGTTTTTCCTGTAGTGATGTATGGAAGTGAGAGCTGGACCATAAAGAAAGCTGACCTCCGAAGAATTGATGCCTTTGAATTGTGGTGCTGGAGGAGACTCTTGAGAGTCCCCTGGACTGCAAGGAGAACAAACCTATCAATTCTAAAGGAAATCAGCCCTGAGTGTTCACTGGAAGTACAGATCCTGAAGCTGAGGCTCCAATACTTTGGCCATCTCATGAGAAGAGAGGACTCCCTGGAAAAGACCTTAATATTGGGAAAGTGTGAAGGCAAGAGGAGAAGGGGACGACAGAGGATAAGATGGTTGGACAGTGTCACCGAAGCAACCAACATGAATCTGACCCAACTCCGGGAGGCAGTGGAAGATAGGAGGGCCTGGCGTGCTCTGGTCCATGGGGTCACGAAGAGTCGGACACGACTAAACCACTAAACTACTACGACGATGGGTTTAATTATGTAAATTGTGATGGTGAATTGCAGCTAATTAATGAGTTGCTGTCAGGACGTGGTGGCACTGTGGGTTAAACCGCAGAAGCCTCTGTGCTGCAGGGTCAGAAGACCAGCAGTTGTAAGATCAAATCCACATGACCGAGTGAGCTCCCGTTGCTTTGTCCCAGCTCCTCACCAACCTAGCAGTTCGAAAGCATGCAAATGCAAGTAGATAAATAGGTACCACCTTGGTGGGAAGGTAACAGCGTTCCGTGCATAAGTCGCGCTGGCCACATGACAACGGAAACTGTCTTCGGACAAATGCTGGCTCTACGGCTTGGAAACAGGGATGAGCACCACCCCCTAGAGTCGGACACGACTGACTAAATGTCAAGGGGAACCTTTACCTAATGAATTGCTGGTTGCATTCCTGGTCACACATCAAGCTATACAATTTGCACATGACCAGGAATGCAAGTGACAACTTAGAATGTTGTGCTGCAGTTAAAAAAATTGCCATTGTGACATAGCGGGCCACTCTGATGTCATTGCCAACTCAGGCCTCTCAGAATGCCCACCACACTACCTCACACTCGCTGCCACCAATTGTAATGACTATTTAAGAAGGACAAAGGTTTCCTTCAAAACAAAACAGGTTTTTTGAGATAACAAAATAAAATATGAAAATCACAAGTAGCTAATCACGATGTCAATCACTGTTTCTTATTTAATCAATCACAGACTTTCTCTCACTGAATACGTAGGCACACAGGCCTCTAAACAAGCTCTTTTTCTCTCACACACCAGATCTGATCTCTCACACTCTCCTCACACCCTTTTTTCTTCCAGCTCCTCCCTCTTCAGCCCCATCCTCCGTCACCCCATTGGCTGATGATTCACTGCCCAGCTGTGACGGACAGGTGAGGTCAGGGCTGCCTGTTACAGCCATTATGTCACCATAAATCCCCAACAGGACTGTGTCTGCTACTTCTTTAATCCCTATGTTAAATTCTAAGTATATGCTATTTTTTATTGTTTCCAACTGTAATTGTCACATATCAGTCCTAAACACAATGATTCCAAGAATCCAGTGTAGGAAAGTATGCTCAACCTTCAAAATTGTAAAAAAACCCAAAAATTCTGAGTTAATTATGTTAGTCTTTGCTGAATAAGACACCAGATGGATAAAGGTGCACTGAACATATATTCCAGAAGGGCATCTGAAAAGTTCACAGACTAGTAGGCAAATTAAAAACCAAAACACTGAGATTTAAGAGGACCACCGCACTGGCATTTTTTTGTCTCAAACTAGCAAAAGTAGAAGTCACTTGATAAAAAGCAGAGTGGTGGGGACAGGGAAGGACAACAGACTTAGCAGAGGAAAGAGTCTGTTGCATAAGGTCTGCTTGTGCAGACTAAGAGAAAAGAAAAGTCCACACAGAATGAATTCCAAATTGCCTCTGTTGTAGCAACAATGTAGGCACTATGAGAACAGTTTCTCTCCTCCTAGTTTACTTTCCGACACAACAGACAACAAATACTTTGGCCTTAGGCAGTGGCAGCTGGTACCCATTTGAGGTTGATGGGGCAAAGGAGAAAGCAGCCAGTGTCTGGCAGTGTCAAGGGTGGCCAGCAGAACAAGAGCAAAAGTAGTTATTCATACATACATACAAGCATTCACATACACATACGTTCAAATTCACACAGGCAATATTCCCACCCACAGAGAAGCAGGCAGACAGTCATTTGGGTGCTCTCTCCCACATCATGTCCCGTTCACTCATTTCACAACTCTGCCACAAAACAAAAAATGTTTCTTCCTGCTGCTCCTTTCCTTTAAGTCGGCTTATTTACTCATATTCATTTTTTATTTCAACCTCAATCCCAGACTAATTAAAAGAATGTGAATTGCTAAAACAAAGTGTCTTCTCCTCTGCCAAGGACCAGACAGGGGAAAGAAAATGTGAACAGGGATGCAAGCATTACAGATTTCCAAGCTCCTGCGTAATATTTTCATTGCACTACAGAAAGAAATCAACAAAAGAAGAAATATGAGCCAAGGCCAAAGAAACATATATTTCCCTTCTCCCTGAAGTAAAAAGAATGGGAGAAGACAGGGAGGAGAAAGAGAAAAAAAAAACAAAATTTATTTAACTGGAGAGTTACAATACATTTGTGTGTCCTATGAGCAAACAGCAAACAGTTGAAATTGATATAAAATGCCACAAAAATGCACTCTCTCTATATATATATTCTGCCGTTGCCTGTCCAGATGTATTTAAGCTCACCCAGCAGAAGAAAGACCCTGCTTTGCAGCATCCCTTGCCAGATGCTTAGCTCAAAGTTGGAAACAGAAGAGATAAGGAAATGAACAATGGCTGCCTATGCAAATGTCCTCAGCAGTTTAAAAAAAAAAGTTCGGCAGTAAAATTAAGGACCAATAGCTTTGTGGTTTTGTGTTATTCTTGGTCTGGAGGCAGGAAGTGCTCGTGATTGCCTGCACTGAGAAATGGGAAACTTCTCTACAGGTCTCGGTGAGTGCTTCATACCTGCCAATTTAAAGCTTCTAGGGTCATCACTGATACTGCGAGGGACTGGGAGCTATCTGCAAGCACTGAAGAGCAGCTATAGTTAAATGTAATGAAGAATAATTTACATGTGAGACAGGGAGGGCTGGCAGGGGTTAATCTGAAGTGAGGTAAATGAGGGTAGCTAGAGGTGTAGCAAGCAGTGCTCTGTTTGCCCCACATAACCAGTGTAGATTGGTCTCAAGGTAGATTGGATCATTGCAAGAAGCCCTTGTTCACAAAAATTGCTGGTTCTTGATTACCTGCACCTCACCCAAAGCCAGATCTTCAGGATTCCTTGGGTCTATATCCCATGGGTTTGGAGGATGCAATTCAATTAGCAGTAGTCCATTTTGAGTATCACTCTCAACAACTATAAAGGAAGAATGAAAAAAAACTGATTTGCTATTGCTGGTAGAGGCACAGGTTCATAGGTCCACATATGCTCAGAATCCTTCGTTATACATTGGTTTGAAATGACTAGAACAAAACAATGAAGATGCTTCGAATCTGGCTTCAGTGCACTGCCAGGCATGTGTCTAGTCAGATAGCTAAGCTCACACCCAGCTGTCCCTTAAGTAAATAAAAATCTATATTGAATGGTTTGGACAATAAGAAAAAAGGTTAATATGTAAGTGAAGGAGAAGATAATGGAAATTAAAATTTAAACTGGGACAAAGGAATAGTAGGGTGAAGTAAAGAGCTGATGAAAAGCTTATAACCTCAAGATTCAGGAGTCTTGTCTGGCAGGAGAGAGAGAGAGAGAGAGACAAAGTGAGATCTCTCTCACCAACAATCCCTCAAACATGGCCACAAAGAGGCCTGATCTCACAGACCTGTATGAGAAGTCTAACATATAATGTAGAAAACAGACTGAACATTTATGTAAATGCTGCTACAGACATTACTTTACCTAGTTCATCTTGAGAGAAGCTGTCAGGAGGGTTAACATATTTCATCGTGCTCACATCCAGCTTCCAGTTATGCTTAGTGCAACGTACACAACTAGGTGAAAGAGGTAACAGACAGCTGAAGCCAACAAAGTTTTTGAATATGAAATTCTAGAAGCAAATTAACAATTATAGTACTGCCAGGAGAGTCAATGAAGTCTGACCCTATTATGACAGAAACAAAGCAATGTACAGCTGGACTTGTCTATGGCAGGCATTAAGGAAGTGTAGCTTGAGACTGTGAGGACAATACCACATTGTCCTGAAACAAGAAGATCCAAGAATCACAGTTGAAGACTGGGAAGTTCCATGAAGAGGTGGCAATTAATTGTGTAAGCAGCTTACAACTGCAAATTGAAGTAAGATTAGGCTCTCTCCTTTTTCAGCATAGCTGGGTGATGATTGTTATCCAGTTTAGGTTCTGGCAAAACCTATTGTTAGCATTGTATTGATATATCAGTGTGGGGCTGGGGTATTGGAGGGTTTCATATTTTATTCCATAAACTACCTAGGGTAGTGGGTATTCGCTAATGGGATGGACAGTTAATCAATCAATCAATCTACTGGATTTATAGGAGCATTCAGTTTGTCTTTCTTTTGAATCAGCAATCCCTTACACACATTGAACTTGTTAAATATGATGTGATATTTGTGAATAAATATATCTGTTATACAATTACATAGTTTACAATAAAAACATTGGAGCAAGGAAGAGGGAGAAGGAAAAAGGAAGAAGAAGGAAGAGAGTAAAATGTAAAGAACTAAGATGCTAAGGAAGTTAAAGGAAGAGCTTGTCACAAAAGCTGCACAATTGTTTCAGTATCTTCTATTCAAATGAATCAAACATGCCTATCCAGGTATTTCTCTGCTTTTAAACCACATGTAATTTGCCACTTGAGGGGAAAAAAGATTTTGCCTGTGTCTTTCAGCTGAAGAATTGTTTACAATATTTTGCCTTCTCTGATTCATTAGAGAAATTTCTAAAACTTTCCCTACATACATACATACTTATAAATCTTATTGTTTCTGGCCATAAACCTTTACAATACAGTGGTGCCTCACTTAACCAGCGCCCCGTTTAACGACGAATCTGCGTAGCGATTAAGTTTTTGTGATTGTTTTTGTGATCACATTGTGATGTTTCTAATGGGAAAAATCGCTTTGTGATGATTGGTAAGCTGTTTTGCTTACTGATTTTCACATAACGATGTTTTCCCAACGGCTGGTTGGTGGTTCCAAAATGGCCATCGGGTAAAAAAAATGGGCGCCCACTTTGTTTTCGCGTGGTTTCCTTGCTTACTGGGCAGCGAAAATGGCAGCCGTATGGAGGATTTTTGCATAACGGTGAGTTTTTTGCCCATAGGAACGCATTAAACGGGTTTTAATGCATTCCTATGGGCTTTTTTTATTTCGCATAGTGACGAATCCACATAGCAACAATTTTTCCAGAACGGATTATCGTCGCTATGCGGGGCACCACTGTGTTGTGACTACTGTATCATATAAAATCCAAATAAAGCAGGTAATTACCTTAAAACCATTCAAACCAATAAAACCCGGTCTAAAATATTGTCATAATGTAAAACGTCAATCCACTGTATTCAGCATTTATATGGCATTATGATCCCTGACAAATCGAAGCCTCAGCTTCTTAGCTGCTAGTGCAAATTGTGCTACAGCATATGTAATGTGCAACTGTGCATCAGCAAGCAATCCTACTACTGTTTCAGTGGTGTTACAGTTAAAATACATCTGAATGATGGGTGACAGAAATCTTTCTCTAGGATTTTTATAGAGAGGACAGGACACTAGATAATGAGTTAGATCCTCAATCTGGTTGCAGCCAAAGACACCTTTTCATTCCTTGGATTCCTTTATATCTCCCTTCGAGGTATGCTGAGGATACCAGGTAGAAAAATGGGACCCAACAATAGCCTCCCTATCCTGGCTAGCATCAAGATCAAAGATCCAGTTCCTAAGGTTGCGAGAGCTTAAACTAAGGAACTTTTCAATCAGAAGATTGTGGACCTTTAATTTTTGGTGACACTGTTGTGCCCATCCACCAGACTTTAATTGTTCTAACCAACAGCACTTTGTCAGGGATGAGTCCTCCAAACTGTTCAGTCTATGCCAATATCTAAGATAAGCCAGATCAATTATAGCGGCAATTGAGGGTAGGCCTAACTCGGCTTTGAGGTGAGATGAGGGAGTTTCTGGGGGGGAGACCCAGTATCAGCCTCATAAATTTGTTCTGCAGGATTTCTAATTTGGGCTTGGCTGCCTCTCCCCATAGTTCTGTCCCATAGAGCATTTGTGCTAGAATTTTAACAACAAACATCTTGAGAACAGGATTTACCAGCTGGCCTCCTCTGCTGTAGAAAAATCTTTTTAATTGCCCCATTGATCTGGTACTCAGTAAGCAGAGATTTATATTCTTTCTGTGGATGTCAATGCCTGTATTATTGCTCTGCTCAGCTCTTTTTTTGGTCTTACATTCCCTGTCGAACCAGGACCATTGAGCTTCAGACGTTCTTTCTGGGTGTGTAACGCTTAGGTGTGGTTTAAGTGCGAGAATTATGTCCTGATAGACCTTGCAAATATTCTGGGTCCCCAGAAGAGCATGTTGTTGTAGCTCTTGGAGTTTATTGGTGCTCAGCATCTGCCTTATACTGTCATGAGTTTTAATAGACCATTTAACCCTTTTCTCACCTAAAGTGTGACCAAGCATTTTATGGTCTGTTAATATCGCTGACTGATTTTGTTGGAATCTTAAAGACACTCTGAGGGGGAGATGGTCACTTTCTGGCCTGTCATTGATTGCTAGAGAGTATACATAAAGGAGAACAGCAGAAGATCCTATAACATAGTCTTACCACACTAGCACCCTTATCTGTTAGAAACGTGTAGTAGCCATTTGAGGTGTCCAGGTGAGAGCCATTTAGACATACAAGATGGAATTTGTAGATCAGTTGAAAGAGGAATTTGCCATAGTTGTTGATTACCTTGTCTTGGGAGGTTCGGGAGGTGATGTTATCCATATCAAGCTCCAAGCCAAGGGCTTTTTCCATCATACAAACACTGTTTTCCATTCTAGCATTAAAGTCACCACAAATTATAAGAAGATAGTTGGGATATTCAGAAAGTAATGTATCAAGAATGTCCTCCAATTTAACCCAAGCCTCTGAAGCAGTACCAATTATTCTCGGTGGGAGATAGACGTTGACACAGATCAAAGGACGTGGTTTGCAGCCATGTATTGTTAGAACTTGCCAATAGCTAGAGTTCAGTTCAGCTATCTCTGTTGCTTTCAAGCCAATAGTGGAGGAAATTGAAATAGCCAGGCCCCCACTTCCTCGGCCTGAAGCTGAATTTTTTTTTAGCTGGGAATTCCCATGTCCTATATCCCTGTAAATTTAAAGAGTCTTTCTCCAGAAGCCAAGTCTCTTGAAGGCAAATTATGTCAAATGTCTGGAAGTACTGTATGAAATCTGAGGCAGCCAATTTATTCTTCTATCCTGCAATATTCCAAGATAGAAGATTCAGAGGCTGACATTGTATCTTATCTGATGTTAGTCAATCTTGGGAGAGGGCTGCTAGAGGGGCATATCTGTTGTCCAAGTGCCATTCAGAGTTAGACCTATTGGAATTTCTGAAGTGACTGGGTAGGTGGCTCTTCCCCTTGGATGTTTGATAAATTCTGTGACTACTGGAAGACTTATTGACATCAATCCTTGGAGCCTCTCTTTTTTGTATTCTCTGGCTGTTACATGTTTATGAAACCACTGGGTTGATTAATCAAGATATTATTGGGGGCGGATACAAAAGGTGGACATACTTCTTTCCCTCTGTAGTTTAAGTTAGGCTCAGGGGGTGTAACACCGGCATGGGTGGGGGCATTTCCCCTGTGCCTGGAGTACTCATAATTAGAAGAGGGCTTAACAGTTCTTTCTGATTTTCCATTAGGTGTTGGAATCCTTTTAATATGTACATTGTGTCCAAATTCATCAACCATTACCCTCCCATCAAAAGTACCCCTGTGATTCACATCATACAGCTGTCTGTTTGTTTTGAATGGTCTTTGCAAGTTTTGTTTTGCAGTTGACTTAAAATTTGGCCTGTTATATGCGTTCTCCATTTGAATGATATTGGTATGTCTTCAAACTTATATATTAAGCTCCAAAAATGATAAGCATGTCCATTTCCTTTAAATGACAGATGCACCCTCCCCCTCCACATCTGTAGGATATATACATGAACAATGCATATACATTAAGGGATCCCAATCTTTACCCAGAATGTCGAAGATATCCCGTGTTACATTGGTGTTAGTTTTCCATGTATTATTGGACCTTTTCAGAGGCCAGTTGTATATAGTAATATGACTCACAGTGTTAGTTGGTGAGACTGTAGTCTGTGGCTTCTCTGTTCCGGAGTCTACTTTCGTAAGAAGTTGTAGGTAGGTATTGTCTGGCTGTATGTTGTCCCTATCTGTAGGGGTTATAAATGAGGACTGTGGGCCATTTACGTCTGGGGTAGCATCTTGCCATTCATCAATTAATATGAAGTCTGCATTTGAAAGGGTTAAGTTCAGGTCCTCAGCAGCTTTACTTGCATTGCAATTCTCAGCCTGAGTCTCTGGAACCTTTTCAGAGTTTGCGGCCAACTCTATGTCCACCAACCTCTAAATGAAAGAGATGCTCTTTTTTTTGAGTTAGGCAGGGATTATTCTTGTTTGTTTCTAGCATATGAATCTCACTTCCTGAGTGGTGGAAGTTTGAATCTGGGTTAGGAAATGTCCGGGCGGGGGGTGCTGCTGTCAAAATCCCCATTTTTATCAGGGTGGCTATGAGTTGGAGAGTTGCTTTCAGGTCAAATATTTCTTGATGCAGTGCATGTACTTTATCGAAGATGCTTTGAGTTGATTTTGCAGATAGGAAGCACTGGTCCCGCAATTGATTGTAGATAATTTTGATGTCTTCATTATCAAACTAAGATTTGTCTATTTGTTCTTCTATGGATATATTCTTTGGATTGGTGTTTGATAAATTTGGATTTTTCTCAGGCAGGTCCATTGATAAAATTGATGACCTTTCCTGCAATCCTGGATCCACTGACCAATTGCCAATCAAGTAACCAAAAGGGTCTTCAGCCACATCATTTCTTTGGGAATCTCTGATGGTCACGTTCAAATCTTGATTGTCTGAGATAGATGGAGTATTTGAGACATATTCCCTTGAAAACCTTTGCCCAGCGGAACTGAAAAAGTCCTGTTGATTAATGGAGGTTAAAGGCACGCAGAAGTCTACTATAGCTCTTTAACTTTTGCTTCTGGGAGCATTGTTACTTCCACCACGAGCTTTCTGGGCTCTAGTAACAACCATTGATAGTGATTGTACGTGCTGTTGAATCACAGCTGCAACCAGGAGAGTTAGAGCCATCTGCAAAACCTAGTGCAGACCCTAGTGTGGTTTCTTTATTTCTTTATTACCTTGCCTTCTGTGGTGCCTCCTTATCAGATAGCTCAGGCAACTCCCAACATTTGACTTCTAAGTATCTTCTAAATAACTCACAATATTGCAGTGTAGTTCTTGTACGGCCTTGAACTTTCCTGGAAACAATCTCAGTCCTTTCCAAACATTGTGTTGCTGATAAACTACCCTGGGAGACTCAGTGCTTCTTGCTCTCTTTGGTTCCAGCCACCACCAGGAAACAAAGTTCTTTAATGAATCAACTTGAGCAGTTGAATACTTTGTAAGTATTAAAAATAAAGATTAAAAAGGGAGCAGAGCTTGATAGAAAACGCTGTTCCTCCCTCAGACCGGAACCGGAAGCCCCTTAAACCCTGTAACCAGGGCCATTGGTGGCATCATTCTATGGACCTAGAAAATTACCATGGGATTAAGATTGTGCATTGTTCTCTTAGGCTGGTTGAGAGTTCAGTTTCCTACTGCGCCTCCCAGGATTAAGCCATCCTGTGTAGCCTTGGGCAAGCTGCACAGTCCCAAGGTTCTGCCAGAAGAAGGGAAGGGTAAACCACTTCTGAATATTCTCTGTCTCGACCCTAAAAATCCCGGAAAGGATCGCTGTAAATCAGAATTCACTTGATGGCACACTATTATTATTATTACTATTATTAATATTATTGTCTGTGGAATGGAAGCCAGGTTCCTAATCATCCTATCACTACAGTGTGTAAGTTCTTGACAGGTAGTACTCTCACTTCCCCCTTGGTTTTGAAGACCACAGCAGAGGCCATCCCTTCCATAAAGCAGTCAGGTAGCTCCCTCAGGGGCCAGACTTGGAGTATCATGGAAAGACTGCAAATGTGAGATATTTACTGTTACAGTATGATTGGCCACAATCTCATTTTTAAAAATGTTTTTTTTTATTTCAACATATGCATAAGTGGAAGCATGGATATTATAGTGGCTAGATGAAACTAATTAATGAGGGACAGGCTGCATACCTATTTCCACAAACAGGCACATGAACAACACTTCATTAATCAGCTTCAACTAGCCACCACACATTTTTGGTTTTTAGAAAATATAAACATAAAACCCCATTGTATTTTATTGCCCATGAATCCCAAAGGCACTTTGTTGAGGGTGGGGGTCTTCTGCCTCGTGTCAAAATAGCTCGGCTAGATAAGGATTTTATGCACCTTAATGTGGATGGGAAGGGAGGCATTTGTTTTTCTGCCTCAATCAAAAAGATGTCCTGGGTAGGCTGTAGTGCTCATCCTCCTTCCTTCAATAGTTTATTAGTGTCTAGATTGTACTTGAACCCCATCTTTACAAGATGATTTTACATTTAATCAGTAACTCTTAAAAAGGAAAGAAACAGATTACTCAACACCTATCTACCTACCCGTTTTGCTACTTTCCAAGGACATCTCTTTATTACACATTCACTGTAGAGCAGAAAATATAGGAGAAAGGGCCAGAAAGACCCATAAATCTACCCTTACTTTTTTGTTAGGTCTTCCATATCCATAATAAATAGCCCTCCTTGGTGTTTGCACACGTTCTTGCAAGCTCGCACAATATCTCCATCCTTGTACAAGATGTAGCTCTTTCCATCAGCTTTGTTCTTTAAGAAATTGATTCCTTCTTTGAGAGTAGCAGCCTCAGATACTGTGAGGGACAGCAATATTTTGCTCGTTTGTTCCACACTGTTTGAAACCAAAAAGTGAAGAAGAGTAGATAATAGCACAATACAGGAGTCTTGGGGATATATGTATATAAGGTTCCAGGGCTGGACCAGTATGTTCTACTGCTGCTGTCTGCAGTAAATTCCAAACAAGATCCATCCCTTCTAGGGCAAATGTTTTAAAAAGGCTTTTAACAACAATCAGATATCCATTTTTTGCTTTGTCTACTCTGCCTTCCCAGCCTTGTTCATGACCACCTTTATGGTGCTGCCTGAAGCAGGCCGCTTTGCCATGCACCATGGACATTTTGCATCTGTCAGTGTTCATTACCAGAACTTGCAGAATTACTAGGTTCCCTGAATTGTACTAGTGATTATGCTTCACTGAGAGTTCTAACTCAAAATATTGATTTCTCAAGCAGTGCTTGTGCATGACTGGCACACCAAAAAGCCAGGGCGAGGGAAAGAGATGGGGGAAAGATGGTTGATACATGTTCTTGGGGTTATTGTGCCATCTGGAGGAAGGCAGGCAATAGAATACCAGCACCATGGCTCCTAAGCTTTCCTGTCACCCAAGACTAACTGTAGTACAAAATCTGGTGGCGGGGGGGGGGGAACCACCACAACAACACTGTAGAGCATGGGGTGGGGATGGGGAAAAACAACTTTTCATGTATATCTGTGCTTAGATAAAGTAACATAGGATGCAGCTTCACATGGGAATGGTACATCTTGACAGCTGCCCCCCCCAAAAAACCCCAGTGTTTTGTTTTTCTCTGGCTCTGCTTTTGATACTACTTGGTTAGCTGGCTTTTACTTGGATTCTGAGCTCGTTTGGCTAGTGTTCTCATGTGCCTTTTTTCATAGACAGTTGGTTGAGAAGCACTGCTGAACTTTCACTTCTGTGACATCACAAGGATTTGCACCTGGTATCAAGGTTTTACCCTAAAACCTCAAGCAATTATCATAAATTCTATTTTATGCCATTAGACAACTCACCAGACCTCATGAAACAATAAAGACATGGTTACAAAACTATATAGGCTATAAATCTTTGCACAAACCGATATGGTATACTTTTATGTTATAAAATATTTCCTTAGTCAAGCTCTAAAACATACTGAATCCCTTTTCTTTTTTCTTTCTTTCTTTCTTTCTTTCTTTCTTTCTTTCTTTCTTTCTTTCTTTCTTTCTTTCTTTCTTTCTTTCTTTCTTTCTTTCTTTCTTTCTTTCCTTCAGAAAGGAGAGCCATGTACATAAATGGACATAAATATAACACCCTTTCTTGTGGATGTCTGCTTCTATGATTGTAGCTTGGAAAAGTTACCTTTTTTGTAACTAACTATGACCATATTGGCTGGGGACCTCTTGAAGCTGCAGTAAAAAAAAAAAAAAACCAAACTTCTCCAAGTTTTGAGAAAACACAATCCTGTATCTCTATCACAGAAGGTGACAGATAGTATATACGAAAATTTGAACTTTATGGAATCTTCCTGTCCAAATTACTAATCAGACACTGTCAAGGAGTTTTACGAATCTTTACCTAACATTGGTTGTAAGGTAAAGGTCCGTAACACCTGCTCTTTGAACTCCTACATTTAATATGGCACACACTGTACAGCATAATATATTATACAAATACATACAAATCTATAAATAGTGTATTATATGTGTTTTAAAAGATAAAACAGAACATACAAGTATGGACAAAAATATTACATCCAAATACTATGGCAAGTTGTGATAAACCAGCAAACATTTCACTGATGGAGGCTTTTTGCAAATATTTTTAAACTCTTGGCCATTTTACTTGTATATGAAGCTTTCTATATTATGAACTAATTCCATGTTCATGTAGCTATATACATTTAAAAAAACGTGCAAAAAGCATTGTTTGGCTGGGTGTTTCTAACAGTTTCAATGCATGTATAACTCTCACTAAATATTCTCTTTTATAGAATAAGTCATCAGACAGTTTTAAAATTACATAGGAAAACATAAATATAAATAAATCTATAAAATGATAATGGATAAGAATACATGTGCATTATACATGAAATTAGCTTTCAAACAACTGTTTAAAACAAAGCCCACTGACACTCCAGGTAACCTCTTCATGGCTATACCTAAGTAGTGAACTTCTTTAGTGGCGTACCTCAACTAAACAGACCCCTTACCGGCTTCTTGTTTCCTCAGGATTGCTGCTTTTACAGCAAAAATCGCCACTTTACGAGTTAAATGGGGGTTATCCCCTTGCAGTAAATACCTCAAATAGAAACTTACTGCTTCCTATGGGGGAGAGGGTCTTTCTGATTTCATTACCAGTTGCTTTCAACATGGTTTGCATCATAGAACTGAGAACGACTTGGAAAATGGTGCCTCAAAAAATTATCTAGAAGTACTTTTTTGAAAGTGATTTCTTCATAGCACACTTCAAAATTTACTGATCTTGGAAGTGATTACATATACAATTCTTTTTAAGCATTGTACACAACTCCTAATATATTAACATCAAAATTTGTTAAAGAATAATTAATAACTTAATCTTACCTTTCTTCCATGATGCTGCACAAGGTAGAGAAAAGAAATTACGTTGAATTCCCAGCAACAAAAATAATTGACTTTTATTTTGTCATACAAAGAATATCATAAGTTCTTTTTTGAACATGAGCTTGTAAAATGTAGCCAGATAGACAGGGTTTGAGAAGTATTCTAAAGAAAACTACAAAATTTTACCAAGTCTGGAGATTAAGAAGTTTGGACATTTTTGCATCAGTTAGAGGAGTTAAAACTTCTAGGAAAATTTGTTCTGATAATGACCCCAGGAGTTGGAAGCAATAGTGGTGAGCGTAAAGGAAGCAAAATGCAAATAAGTAGGAAAGTTTGGCTGTATGTTCAGAATGACAGCTAGAAAGCAGTTGAAGTTCACATGAGTAATTGAGAAGAAACTGGCTATCGTCTATATCAACCAGAACGACTGGTTCTAAGTAAGGAAGCGTTGCAGGCATTTCTAGTGGGCGGAACCTTTGAAAAGGTAAAAAAGGCGGAGCTTGTGTAAGAGTGGTACAGTGACAGTTCACAAAACATGCACACACCACAAAAAAGCCTACTAGCACCAATGAGATCTCCCTTTTTCTCAGTCCCATGAGGAGAACCCCATATCTATAAATTTATTCGATCAGAACTTACAGGTTAGGCTGGCTTTCCCTGAACTCCTGGGCTAAAGTGTGAAAATGAGCTTTAGGTAAGCATTCTGAACTAGTTTTGCATAAAGCAGGAAGGAATTGACTAAGAGTGCAAACATATGGTTGGAAAGGCATGCATCTGATTGCACCAGAAAGTTACTTTACTCTCTTAAAGCAACTGGGAAGCATTCTATCTACTTGGGAATTGCTCCAGCCCAGCCCTCAAAACTAGTCTACAGCTAGACCAAAGAGGTCCAGCTTAGGCATGGATCAGGGCTGGCTGGAGTACATTTCCCCATACATTGTTTGATTGCCAAGAAATAGATTGCACTAGGACTGCTCCATGAGCAGTCCAAAATATGATCCATTTCCATGTGTGATCACACTTTAAGACTATCCTGAGGCCCTTCTCCCCAAATGGAGAAGACTTGAGTGTTAGAAGAAGGTAACTTGAAGAACATCTTAGAAAAACAAAGAGCCAAAAGCAGTGACTTGCAAGTCTTTGATAAAAGCCCCAGATACTACTTTAAGATCAGTTGAAATTATGGTAAATCCTCAAGAGAAAGTATAAACCAGTGAGATTATAGTACAGTTAAAGTACAGGAAAATCTACAAAAGAAAGCGAGCAAGAGAGAGAGATTTGAAGAAACGGGTGCTAAAAGAAAAATGCCTTCCTTCAATGTGTAGTGTTTCTTTAAAACAAGGGGTCTCAAACTCAATTTACCTGGGGGCCACTGAAGGCAGAGTCTGGGTGAGGCTGGGCCGCATCAGATTATCCACCAAGTGGAGCAAGAGCCTGAGGAAACCGCCCAGGAGTTTCCTTAGCCCAGCTGGGGCTCCGAGGAGGAGGAGGAGTGTGCGAGCCCTCGTCGCCAGCCACAACCCTCTCCGGCTCCTTCTTCATTACCACCACCAGCAGCAGCAGCAGCAGGAAGAAGAAGAAGCAGAGAAGGGAGGAAGCGCCGGCAACCACTTAGTGGGGGGGAGGAGGGCACAACATAATTTTTTTAAAAAAACCCTCACAGAATCACCTTGCCAAAGTAGAAAAGCCCCCATCAGTACCTGTGAAATTAAACAGAACAGGGTGGGGCCCCCACAGGTGCAAGCATGCATGCATGCATGCATGCATGCGCGCGCGCACGCACACACACACACACACACACACACACACACACACACACACAGACAGAGACAGAGAGGTCCGGCAACCTTCCTCTGAGGGCCCCCTCAAAAAAAGGGGCACTCAGCAGCAGCAGCTACCCCCATCATAACAGAGGAGCAAACTTTGTGAGGCGAATCCAGGCAGCCTCCAGCGCCGAGGCGGCTGAAGCAGGATGAGGAGGAGGAGGAGGAGGAAGCACCACCAGGTGCTGAGGCGGCCGCTGGCCGGGGTGGTGCTTTGGGTGCCACAAGATAAAGAGAGTCAGAGAGCTACATCCCTGGAACAGGTGGCGGCAACTGCTGTTGGTGGCTTGGAGGTGCTTTTTGAGGACCGGACAGGAGCAAGCTCTGCTCTCAGGCATCGCTCAGCCGTGGCTCAGGCACTCGGGGAAAAGAGCCGGCAGCGTGCCTCACTCACCAGCTCTCCCCCAAGACAGCGCCTCTTGCACCCTCCATCGGGAACTGCAGCCTGCCATCCAGTAGACAGGCGGGCTGGCTGGCAGGTTGCAGTTCTGGATGGAGGGTGCAAGAGGCACTGTCTTGGGAAACAGCCAGCAAACGAGGCTAGGCTTTTTTTTTTTTTACTCTTGACAGCAGAGGATGCGGAAGGGAAAGGCAAGGCGGGGCCCACAAACTATCATCTTCTGACGGGCTGCAAATGGCCCCCGGGCCGCATGTTTGAGACCACTGAGTACCTGTTCCCAAATGTTTTAGCATCATACCACTCTTTCTAAGAAACCCTTGTGCTCCCTACATTTCTTTTATTATTTTTAAAATGTTTATGTTTTTTCCACACCATTCACAGCTCTGCGGTGCCCAGCCTCTCAATGACCCGTACAAGGTTATAAGCTAATTTATGTTTCTCATTTGTTAACAAATGTATCACCCATTCTTATCTCTGGGTTGTCTACCAGGACCATGCAGCCTTTTGTTTTTCTTCGCAATTTTAGTTATAGAAACTTTTCAAAGTGTTTCCAGTTAATGAAAAATTGTGTTAAACACAGTGATTCTTCAGTTAATACCCATTTTAATTCTAATTGCATTAATATTTACTGCAAAATTTTTTGCTAAAAATAATTTTACTATTATATTCATTATATTTTATATTTATATTTTATAAAATTATTTTATACATTTATTGTCTTAACAACACTTTATATAATGATATGCTGCTATTTTAATCTTGTAGTTTGCTATTTGGAATTGTAGAGGTTTAATACAAAAGGAAATTTTCTCCTGTATCTCCCACTATGTTTTATTTATTTTATTTGTTTACATATTGGATTTCTATCCCGCCCATATACACCAAAGATCCACTCTGGGTGGTTATGTCTTTCTGGTTCCTGAGATGTTCAGAGGACTTCTCCCAGTCCCCCTGCCATTACAGATGGGTTTAATAGAGAAGTGAGAGAGGAGCTTCTCTGTGGCGGCTCCCATTCTGTGGAAACTTCTTCTGCCCTGTATGGTTCTGGTCAGGGCCGGACTGGCCATCTGGAAATTCTGGCAAATGCCAGAAAGGCCGATGGTCAGAAAGGCCAGTTCCTGCCTCAGCGCAGAGGCGCTGCATACATCCCAGGCTGCGGCGGATCCTCCTCGTCCTCTTCCTCCTCCACCGCCGCCTCCTGCTACCGTTGCTACCGCTGCTCTTGCTGCTGCGGAGAAGGCAAGGCAAGGCAGGAGGAGAAGAAGGAGGGGAGAGAATCCCACCCTGCTGCTGCAGGTTATTATTTCAGGGGCGCCTTCTGCGTTGCCTTTCCGCTCCTGCAAATGTCACCGGAGGAGGCAAAAAGAGGAGGGAGCAGCAGAAAGCAGGTGGGAGTCGACGCGTGAGGAAGGAGGAGGGCATCGATCCGGAGTGGAACAAAGAGAATCGCAAATCGGGGCACACTCTGGCTTGATCGTAGAGTACAGGCGAAGGGACTGCGTGCGTGCGTGTGTGCGTGTGTGTGTGTGTGTGTGTGGAGGGTGGGTGCGCGCGCGCGCCTGTCGCTCTGCCCCATCCTCAGAGGCATCTCTCTCTCACACACTCTCTCACACATATACTGTACAGACACTCGGATGCGCGCTCACACACTTTAGGATCCGGAGCCCATTTTCCTTCCAGGAAGGGATCAGGATTTAAAAAAGACTTCTCGGGGATTTTAAAAAAATAAAATACAATGAAAGAGACCCTGCATTGAATTATTTCAAATCCAGAGTTACTAAAACTTTGCAGGTTTTTTTTTTGTCATCACCCCGTTCCCCGCCGCCACTGCACGCCCGTTTTAAAAATGCCCATTTGCAACTAAAATCTAAGTAACATCTGATTATGCAACGTGCCCCGCCGTCTTGCTCCCAAATTTCCACTGATTTTTTTTAACAGTGGCCAAATCGTCATGAACTAGTTTTCTAAAATGATCGCCGTTCCTGGAACGCTGCCTAGGAGTTTCCCACCTCCTCGCCCCCATCTTCACTTCCATCTACTATCCGTTTTACAAACCCAGATCGTGGAGGACGAGTAGTTTCCGCAGAGCCTCCGTCGCTCAGACTTCAAAGAACAAACCTGAGCGGGAGGTGATATCAAAGCCTGTTTTTAGAGGGCTGTAGCACTCCAGGGCTCCTATGACTGAATGATATTTGACCTAAACGGGGTTTGGGGAGATACTACATGGTAAACTTTGTCTACGAAAACCTTTCTCTTCAGGCAGGCTTTCCTTTAAATGACTGGTTGACTAAGCGGATTTTGTAAAGGGATTTTTGTATTCTGTTTTATTTGTAGTTTCAGTGTTGCTCTTATTTATAAGTTTTAAGATATGTGTTTAATTTTTTTAAAAAATATTATAATACTTTATTATTTAACTTTTAACTTTGTTTCTTTTAATACTGTAAGGTGCTTTGGATCCTTAAGGACAGTGGTCCCCAACTATGGACCTCCAGATGTTCTTTGATTTCATTTCCCAGAAATCCTGGCCAGCAGAGGTGGTGGTGAAGGCTTCTGGGAGTTGTAGTCCAAGAACATCTGAAGGCCCTTGGTTGGGGACCACTGCTTTAGGAGAAAGGCGCCATATAAATATTTTAAATCAAATCAAGTAAAAAAATGCCAGTAAGAAGGTTCCTTTTCTTTCTTTCTTTCTTTCTTTCTTTCTTTCTTTCTTTCTTTCTTTCTTTCTTTCTTTCTTTCTTTCTTTCTTTCTTTCTTTCTTTCTTTCTTTCTTTCTTTCTTTCTTTCTTTCTCTCTCTCTCTCTCCTTCCTTCCTTCCTTCCTTCCTTCCTTCCTTCCTTCCTTCCTTCCTTCCTTCCTTCCTTCCTTCCTTCCTTCCTTCCTTCCTTCCTTCCTTCCTTCCTTCCTTCCTTCCTTCCTTCCTTCCTTCCTCAAAACTTGCAAGAGTATTCACAAAGGCTTTCACGGATGGGATCTAGCGGTTGCTATGGGTTTTTCAGGTTCTTTGGCCATGTTCTGAAGGTTGTTCTTCCTAACGTTTCACCAGTCTCTGT
The DNA here is from genome assembly GCF_051106095.1 of Pogona vitticeps. Lineage (NCBI taxonomy): Eukaryota > Metazoa > Chordata > Lepidosauria > Squamata > Agamidae > Pogona > Pogona vitticeps. Next base: position 168,010,781 of record NC_135786.1, read on the forward strand.
GGTCAGCATCTTCAGAGGACAGCACTCAGTCCCACAGAGACTGGCGAAACGTTAGGAAGAACAACCTTCAGAACACGGCAAAAGAGCCCGAAAAACCCACAACAACCACTTGCAAGAGTGTTTGCAACAATTTTCCCTGGGGTGGGTCAAAACTGCAACGTGCTGTGACAGCATAATTCACATGCATGGCACAGCTATGCTACAAACACAGTGCATCTGTCTGTGTACATTAAAATAATAAACACATTTAAGTTTCAGGGGGATAGGTAATCAGAGGGGTCTGAGGTGACAGCTATTCCAAGAAGATACTTATGTGCCAGTAATGTTGTAGCCCAAAGGCTAATGGCATCTGCAGAAGAGGGCTTCAGTCCACAAAAGCTTGTACCAAATAAAACTTGTTGAACATTAAGATTCCACAGGACACATTGTTGTTATGGCTGCAATTGATTCATACAATTACACCTTGAAATTGCATAGCGACAGTCAATCACATGGTCTCCTATCTACAGACTATATTGATATAGCCTGAAGAAAATGTTTAACACTAAAGGAGGGAGGAGGCCTCTGTTTCCAAATACTGATTGCCATTTAAAAAGTCTTGATTGGTTTAAGTATAAATGGGTGTGCACATGGCCTTTCTTCTGCTTAAGGGGCATCTCTATTTGCTCTTTCACTTGCCCTCTGCCCCATCCCCCTTTTCAGTGCATCTTTTTTAAAACTCTTCTAGCTTTGTCCGTTCTTTCCCCATTTGCTCCAGCCTCAGGGCTATGAAAGGAGAGACACGTCCCTGTGGCAGGATATCTAAATCTAGAGTATTGTATTCAGTTCTGAGGAACACACTTGAAGAAGGATGCCAGTAAACTGGAGCAAGTTCAGAGGAAGGCAACAAGGATGTTCGGGGGACTAGAAACCAAGCCCTATGAGGAAAGACTGAAAGAACTTGGCATGTTTGGCCTTGAGAAAAGAAGACTGAATGGAGATACGATAGCACTTTTCAAATACTTGAAAGGTAGACATACAGGGGAGGGGAAGGATCTGTTCTCGATCATTGCAGAGGGAAGGACAGGTAATAATGGGCTCAAATTACAGGAAGCGAGATTTAGGCTGAATATCAGGAAAAACTTCTTAACTGTTAGAGCAGTACAACAATGGAACCAATTACTTTGGGAGGTAGTGAGCACTCCAATATTGGAGGCATTCAAGAGAAAATTAGACCACCATCTGTCAGATCTGCTTTGATTTGGATTCCTGCATTGAGCAGGGGGTTGCACTCTATGACCTTATAGGCCCCTTCCAACTCAATTATTCTATGATTCTGTGATTCTATAAATAGACTGCTTGAAGAGGCCTGCATGGCTTTCAGGGTGCCTATCCTTGGAACCAGGACTGCCCCAAGATAACTTTTTGCTTCCCAAGGCAAAGGAGAAAAAGGAACTTCTCGCAGATTTAGGTCATGATACACGAATATCCAAAAGCAGGGGTGTTATGTGGGCAAATATGGTCGAATATCCCAAGGGCAGCTTTCCCTCTATGTGGCAGCAAAAATATAATATTATCAGAGTAAATGACAAACAATTTGGTTCCCTTTCATGACATGCACAACTGGTCACTAGAGGCTGCTTCCTTATCCTGCTGAGTGGCAGGACCAACTCTGGCTAGTACAGATCTATTGTTTCACCATCTTTTAAGAGAAAAGATGAACCTGAACCTAAATGTCACAGGTATGTGATGACAGATCTTACATTCTATCAGAAATTTTATCTTGCATTTTTAATTAGTTGCCATTATTCTGTTAAGTTTTGAAAGCCAGTTGTTCTAACCAAATAAATGTTAGATGATAATAGAGATATAATAGGAATACTTAATAGCAAAATGGCATGCTGTAAAAGTGTGGAAGGCAACATTCTACAGACTCATGAACAATCCCTACAATGGTTGTTGTGGGTTTTTCAGGCTCTTTGGCCGTGTTCTGAAGGTTGGTCTTCCTAACATTTCGCCAGTCTCTGTGGCCGGCATCTTCAGAGTTGTCCAGTATTTCAGTATTTTGAAATAGAATTTCATGTCCAGCTTGTTTTAGGGCATGTTCAGCTACACCACTTGCAGTTGTGGCCAGGTATATATTGGTACCACAAAATGCAGCATCCACACCAGAATCAAAGAACATGAGAGACACTGCAGACTAAAACAACTGGAAAAATCAGCAGTAGCTGACAATGCCCTAAAACAAACTGGACATGGAACTCTATTTCAAAATACTGAAATACTGGACAACACCAGCAATCATTACGTTAGACTGCACAGGGAAGCCATTGAAATCCACAAACACCAGCAGAGCTTCAACAAAAAAGAAAGTCGTAAGCATGTACCAATACCACTATACCAGCAACGCCCTTTCAGCGCACCACGGTATCGTGAATGGAGCCCACAACAGGTGGGCCTGTGTCCCCACAGCCGGTGGGCCTGTGTGCTCTAAATGCCAGGGCCGATTTTTGGTCCCAGTCCGGCCCTGGTTCTGGTATAGCAGGTTCATCCTCCCAGGAATAGTCCTCCAACAGGGACATGACAGCCATCTCATTGGTCACTGTGGGGACAGGTTACTTTGTAATCAGTGCGATTTTAAAAGCTTTGTATTTTTAGTACTGCTTTTGTTTAAACTTTCTCAGAATGGTACTTGTTCCTTTCTAATATTTACATACTAATTGTTTTTAGCTTTAAATATTGTCTTTTAGTGATATAAACCACGTTACGTCCTTTTTAAGGTGAAAGGCGGGATATAGACAGACAGACAGGTGGACTGTTTGGAAGGTCAAATCTATGTATCAATATCCACAGAAAGTTGTGGGAAAGTGAAATTTATTCCTTAACCATCAGACTTTTAATCTCCCTCTACATGAGAAAGAATTGAGAGGCAGGACTTGACAGAAATAAAAAAACTTTGGGGAAAAAACATACTCATTTTTTTAAAAAAATTTGACCATGTATGACCACTAGGTGTCAATCTTTCCCCACACAAAAAACTGACTAACATTATTACTTTTTGTTTTATTCCCTTCTGGGAGGAAACTAGGGTGAAAACCACCTCACAGCTTCACTCCATAGTGGCCAATTAAAAATTACTGTTGAGTAGGTGGAGACAGGGAGTGGAGACAAGGTATAATTATAGCTCATCCTCATGTCTTGAAGAATTTCCTGAGGTAACCTGAGAATGTTGCCACAGGGATGTTTGTCTCCAATTGATACAAACTTCCCTACACTGCACCCTAGGATTTAAATTGCTGTTGCCACCCACACAGAAATGTTTAATTATCCTGGGAAGATGTGTTACAAGTGTCCACACATCACACAGCCCCACTTTTCACTCATCCTTCTCTGTCATTATCACCACCCTCTTACCCACCCCTTTTGCTGCCTTTCAACTGCCATCTTACTTTCTTTTTAATATTAGCAAATGAAGTCGTGCTGAACTGACAAGACATGGTAAACATGTGAATTAGTGCTATATCTTTTTAGCCAGGAGAAAAGAATAGGAAATTATAAAAAATACAATTTACAAATTGCAGTGCAGTTGCAGTCCTCACCAGTACGAGTGAAAGACAACTAAAAGGAGTAGAGTTCACTCACCCTACTCTGAGTATCATCAATGATGTGACAGAATCATAGAATTGTCATAGGGTTGGAAGGGACCTTGGAGGCCTTCTACTCCAAAACTCCACCCAAGGGAGGAAACCTCATAACATCCCAGACCTCATACCATGCTGGACAGATGGCTGTCCAATCTTTTCTTGAAAACCTCCAGTGATGGGGCAGCCACAACATCCGGAGGCAAGCTGTTCCACTGCTTAATGGTTCTCACCGTCAGGAAATTCATCCTTATTTCCAGGTTGGATCTCCTTCTGACAAGTTTTCACCCATTGGTTCTTGTCTTACCCTCAGGCACAATGGAGAATAAATCAATGCCATCTTCTCTGTGGCAACCCTTTAGATACTGGAAGACTGCTGTCATGTCTCCCCTCAGTCTTCTCTTCATTAAGCTGAACATCCCTAGTTCTTTTTAATCATTCTTCAGATGATTTAGTCTCCAGTCCCCTTATCATTTTTGTTGGCTCTTCTCTGGACCCTTTCCAGGGCCTCAGTGGGGTGTTTTTTTTTGTTTGTTTTTTTTTGGTATCGTGGTGACCAGAAGTGGACACAGCACTCCAAGTGTGGCCTCACCAGCACGGTATAGAGTGGTGCTATCACATCCCATGTTCTTGATCCTATCCCCCTGCTGATGCAGCCTAGGACTGTGTTGGCTTTCTTGGCAGCTGCAGCTCACTGCTGACTCATCTTTAGGCAGTGGTCCACTAGGACACCTAAATCCCTCTCGCAGGTACTACTGTTGAGCCAGGTACCACCTATCCTGTACCTGTGCATCTGGTTTCTCCTGCCTAAGTGCAGTACCTTACTTTTCTGAACTGAACTGCATCTTATTGGATACAGCCCAATGTTCAAGTCTGTCTAGATCTTTCTGAATGTTGAGTCTGTCTTCCAAAGTATTAGCAATCCCCCCCCCCCAGCTTTGTGTCATTAGCAAATTTTATGAGTGCTCCTTCAATCCCCTCATCCAGGTCATTTATGAAGATGTTGAAGAGCACTGGGCCCAAGACAGAACCTTGAGGGACCTCACTGCACACTTCCCTCCACGTACATGTGGTTCCATTGAGGACCAGACATTGAGTGTGGTTAGTCAGCCAGCTGCAAATCCATCTGGTTGTTGCGCTGTCTATCCCACTTTGTTCTATCTTACACAGAAGTAGGTTGTGGTCTACCTTATCAAATGCCTTACTGCAGTCTAAGTATACTATACCCACTGTGTTTCCTTGGTCCACTAATTTAGTCACTTTATCAAAGAAGTTGATAAGATTTGTTTGGCATGACATGTTCTTAACAAACCCATGCTGGCTTCTAGCAGCATGGGTTTGTTATTTTCTAGGTGCTCACAAATCTGCTGCTTGATGATTTTCCCAGGATTTTCCCAGGTATTGATGTCAAGCTGATGGGTTTGTAGTTTCCTGGATCCACCCCCTTTTTCTTTTAAGATTGGAACCACATTAGCTCTTTTCCAAACCTCTGGCAGTTTTCCCATGCTCCAGGACTCTCAAATATTTCATTCACTGCTTCCAAGATCACATCTGCCAGTTCTTTTAGTACCCTTGGATGTAAACCATCCGGTCCAGGAGATTGATCTCATTCAAAGCAGCTAGGTGTTCTTTTACTACTTCCTTACCGATTTTGACCTGCTTCCCTCTCCTGTTTCCCACAGTGCTGCTTTTGACAGGGTGAACCAATTCTTCCTTTTGCATGCAGATGCAAAAAAGGGAGGCATTAAACTGTTCCACTTTCTCCCAGTTGCCTGTCACCTTGTCATCTTCTCCCACTAGTGGACCGACCATTTCGTTGACTTCCCTCTTGCTCCTTACATGCTGAAAGAAACTTTTTGTTATTTTTGGCATTTGCTGCAAGTCTTAGCTCATTCTGAGCCTTAGCCTTCCTGACTCCATTCTTGCAGATTTGAGCTATTTGCTAGTATTCTGTTCTAGTTATGAGCCCCTTTTCCAGTTTTTTTATACTTATCCTTTTTGTCCCTTAGCTTGTCAGAGAACTCTGTGTGCATCCATGCAGGTCTTATCAGATGTCACTTGTTTTTCTTTCTCTGTAGTATTGTTTTGGTTTGGGCCTTTATTATCTCGCCTTTCATGCATCGCTTTCCAAGCATCCTGGACTGTTTTTCCCTTTAAGATTTCCATCTAAGAAATCCTTCCTATTACATCTCTTAATGTGACTGGAAATACCACTCAAAAAGGGTTGAGGGGAAGCACTTCGGGCAGAACAAAATGTACCACATAATCATGCCCAAAAATCAGATTAATACTGATATTTTGTAGTCAATGGAATAAGTATCAAAAGGTACAACGAGAATCATGGCACAAACATCAGGACAAAAACTCATCCTGTCATTTCCTAATTAAAATAAATTAACCACAGAACTAGTTGTAAGCCCTAGAACTGGGGTGGGTGATCTGTACACAGCCTGCACACAGCCACCCTGGATCTTGGACAGCCACAGTAGTTCCTCCCTCCCCCATTGCTTTCTTATTAAAAATGTGGGGTTTTTTGTTGTTGTTGCAAAGGCCCTTGTTCCCTTTAGTGCCCCAAGTATGTGTATTTTGGGAAGAGCTGGGGTCCCCAGAGATGCCTGAACCCTCTCAAAACACAGAGAAATGGCTCCCAGTTCCCTCTAGAGGGCACAAAGACACATTCAGGTTTGAATTTTGAATGTTTTTGGCTCCATGGGTGCTTAGCTGCATTTCTGCTCCTGAGGAGCCTCAGGGAGTCTGTGGACAACAAGTTGCTCACCCTGCTCTAAAAGTGCTTTTATATTACAAAAACTAGACTTTCAGGAATCATATGGATTGGGATCAATCTCAGTATTCAAACCAGAGATGGAAATCTTTATTTTTGGACTACAGTACAACTTTTACTGTCCATGACTGTTATGTTACTTAGTGCTCATTGAAGCTGGGAGTCCAACAGCTTACAGAAGGCTACAGTTTCACAGGTCAGCCCATACTGCCTAGTTTTGCTCAGTAGAGATAAACCAACTATTCATATATGATATTGGCGTGGGAATCAGAGTTTAATAACTCTTGAGTCCTTTGCCGCCTTGAAAGAGGGAGATGGTAAATCATTTTTGTGAATTATCATTTATTAGTACTTCCTATTAAAAGAGAGACAATATTGCATTGGTACTCATTCCTTTCAATGATTTGGGGGACCGCCTCAAAAGGTAATATAAATATATGAAGCTGCCTCATACTTTATTATCTCACCCAACTTAGGTCCACTGCTAGCAGCATTCTGAGGCCTCAGATGCTTGTTATATAAATGTGCTGGATCAGATCAGTGGTATAACTAGGCCAATTTTCTGTTCTCACATTAACCAACTAAATGCCCAGGGATGATATGCCCTCCTCAGAAGGCATACCAAGAAACTGATGTTTAACAAGTGAAAAGATCATGTTGCATTTAAAGTGTTTAAAATAATTATATTTAATTGCAGTATGAAATGCTTCAGCAAAAAAAAAACAAAAAAAAAAATGTATCAACACCCGTGTTTAATATTACTGCATTTAATTAGCACATGATTTCAAAGCTCTGTGTCTGACTTTTCAAATACAAAAGATGCCTTTGCAATCTGTATCATCTGTTTCTGTCCCTACAGTGATACATCAGCTTCAAAACTAAGCTGACAAAAGGCTCTAGATTGTACTGCATGGAGGAGGGAATCTTTTGGGCTCAGAAGCACTGCCATTTTCCTTTATTGTTCATTTTGCACATCTGCATGTAGTTTTTCCTGTCATTGGTTACCAGGTAAGTACATGTAAACAAGACTACAATTGAATAATGTTAAGAAATGGCTGTGTGTAGAGGGGAGGATTCAGTGGTGTAGATGTATTTGAGGTCTGTAGGCAAGGCACGCATAATCAGCACACCAAATGCAAGTTTCAACAAGAAACACAAACAAAAAAACCCCAAAAGAAAAAAAAAGACATTTTGCCACTTCAAAGACTAACTGCAATATTTTAACATAAGCTTTTGTGGAACATTCTCCACTTCTTCAGCCATAGGAGTTAGAATAAAAAAATTAAATGTACTTTTAGAAGAGGAAGCTGTGTTAGTCTGTGCTAGCATGCCTGGCAAATAAAATAACATAAAATGAAGAAAACAACAACAACAACATCATTGTGGCACCTTAAAGATTAACTGCTATATTTTAATGTATCTGAAGAAGTAGACTTGTCCACGAAAGCTCACATTAAAATATAGTGTAGCAGTTAGCCTTTAAGAGATTACATATGCTAAAATCTTCATGGAAGGCTCTAAGAAACTGTGGTATTTGGTTACATTTTATACTTAGTAATGTAAGAGGTTTGGGTACTCTGATATTTAAAGGGTCTGACCACAGTTATCTCTCTCTGTGTGTGTGTGTGTGTGTGTGTGTGTGTGAGAGAGAGAGAGAGAGAGAGAGAGAGAGAGAGCGCAAGAAGCATCTTTTTTATCAGTTTGCAATGAAAGAGGTTTCTCTCCTTCGAAACAAAATATGCATCTTGCAAGCTATTGCTGCAGGTATTCCTAGCAAGAAATCTGAGAATTTTTCTCAATCAGTTATCATGTATGTATATTTATGTTTCTGGTACAGCCAGAGAGAATTTTTATCACCTCCTCTTTGCCAGAAAGAAAACTGTGTAGTTGAGAGGCTCACCTGTCTGAAAATACTGCTTCTTGGTTAGGAATTTTAATGGATTTGTCAGATGCATTTAGGGTTGGGAGAGAAAAATCAAGAGCAGTAATTTCTTCTTCCTGCTCTCTCTCTCTCTCTCCTTTTTTAATCATAGCCATGAAATTTGTGAGAACCACCTTCCCCTCAATTGAATAATCCCATCACTGCTGCAGATAAAATACTAATGAGCTTTGTCAAGATTCTAATAGTATTCACACTCATCCCAAGCTGCTGACAGCCTATATTTTGCTGTTGGCCGGGGGGGGGGGGGGGAGAATAAAAAAATTCCTGATGTAGAGTTAATTATGATACATCTAAGCATGCATACTCACACTGCAATATTAGTAAAGCAATGTAGTGCAAGGTCTTCATGAGTGTCTTGAGAGAGTGTGTGCCATATTGTTATTTGGAAAAAAATTCTCTGTATGTTTTGCTTTCTCATTAGGATGTCAGCCTTCTCCACATCCCTTGATAAGAAACCACATCCACCTGAGATTTACCCTGCAATGTGTATGCATATAAGCCTCTGCCGGTCATGATAGTATCCTTAGTGTGCTGAGAAGAATCACTGGAAAGGGGGTCAGTTCAGCATTTCTTTACCACAGGCATTACCTCCACATTATAGGGAAGGGGTGCTTTGTGCTTTCTCAGAAAAAGACTGGAGAATTGCTTGATATTTCTGCCTCTGTGATTTCTACACCAATGATTTAATTGGTGTTCAGCTTTGCAGACCAAAAGCACACTGTGAAATGTTTAGGAAAATTGGGGGGGGGGGAGTTCATTTAAAAATGGTAGGATGAATAACAAATAAAATACTGCAAATGAATTGATTTCATTTGTTTTTACATCAAAAGAGATGAATGATTTTGAACTGTACAAAGACAGACAGGTGATTCTGCCTAGGAAACAGACTTCCTGGTTCCCCAGTCCTAAACATGGATTATCATAATGTCTTGTTGTTAATATTGTATTTTGTGAGAATATAATGCACTGCAGGAGGCTTAAACTGATTCCTGGGATGCACATAATACTTATATTGCTTGAGTATATGTACATTGAATTTCTTGTATTACATTCTCTTCTGAGAATGAAATGACACAAGAAGAGATAAATTACACAAGAAGTATTATTGGGGCCAGGAGCACAATCATGCACACACATCCTTTGACATTCTAATACATTCAGTGCAATGTGGTATGTATGTTGTGAAGAGTTTCCTGTTCATTATCCACCATACCTGAAGGCAGCAGACTAGCATAGTGGGCACAAAACAGGATTTCTGGTACACAAGTCACTTCTCCGACAACTTGCTGTTGCTTGACGTAACCACCTCATTCTGCCTAAGGTAAGGCCATCTCCTGGAGTAACAGGCTTCTGATAACTGCAAACATGTATGGAAGACACATGAAGCTCTAAAATTAACCCTGATTCAAAGAAAAAACTTTTCTATCATGTGGCTAACCCAATACTGCTGAAATAGTGGGGTGGATGAGGGACTGTTTGGCTCTTATGCAAAGGCCAGAGGGCACCCTTAATGTCTAGAGTCCTTTTTAATAGAGACTTTTCTTAATAGCGCTGAAGATAATCCAGATAATTTTAGGTGTGTCACCAATGTCAGACTAAGTTATCAAGTGAAAAGGCTGATCTGTTTATACCCATGTGGCTCTCACACTCTGCTGAAAGTGTCCCTTTTCTTCCCTTCTGTGATAATTGTGCTAGCAGTCTAGATAAGTGACATCAGAAATGGACAGAATTTCCCAGGGTAGAAAATTCAACAGGACATCACAAAATCATTTTGACCTCCTGCGAAGAATGTGTAGCTAATACCTCCTATAAATAAGAACTGTGAATGCATTGAAAACGTAACTATGATTCCTTGATGGCGGTACAAATGAATTAGTGCCAGAGAAAGAGAATTGTCATTGTGTGTTGAGTACCTTGTAATTTTGCTGTCAGTGGAACAGCTAAGATTACTGCCAATAGTTGATTACATATGGAGGAGGGATATAGAAGAATAATAAAGTTGCAAAAGAAAGACAAGCTGTAGGTGCAGTCAAGACTGGCAGCAATGGAATAATAGAGAGCTGAGAACTAGCTTTGATCAACACAACAATCACTTATTTGTTGCTGAGTACTGCAGACTTAGTCCTGACAAAGAACAGTATGATAAGGATAAAATGGTCATTCAGGTGAATGCCTTGCCCCAGTTTATTGAAGTGAAATGCCAGACAAAATTAAGTGCCAAAATAAAGACTAAATTGATAACAGAAAGTGCCTAGCATGGTTTAACATGTTGCTTTAAATAACTGCATAGTTTGCACACTACCACTAACAACCCTGAAGCTGAAGTTATATGAAAATATAATTCATTTTACAGAAGACAATCTGTCTGAAAGCCTGTCCAGTCTGAATCTGAGTTAAAGGAAGGAAAACAATAAAGAAGGAATAACAAGGCCTCAAACCAGAAAACAGACTGGCCTGATACTTTTTCTTTACAAAAAAACTATAATAAAAATCTGACTATTTCATATAAGTTTTCTGTAGTCCTTAACTCTCAGTTATATACCTCTTCATGCATAATTAGTGTGGCAAAATTATATTAGTCCACAGACTCGGGTGTCCATGAGAGGCAGAGAATCTTAGATTTTAAAATGTAGTTTTAATGTTCTTTTGCATTAGCAGAGATGAGAAACTGGCTGAGAACAGTGTGAAAAGTAAAATGAACAGTTTGCTGCTCTGAAACCCTGAATTCTGAAGGGCCACTAGTTGTCCTTTCACCCTGTCATGCCAAAGATATTCCCTATAGACCCTACTGCAACTCTTAGCGGCATGGTTACTACTGTATTTTAAGATGGAAGAAATAATTTAGGAACATGGGGAGCCTCTTTCCAACAAATCTCAGAAAGCTGTGAATGCTGTGATAAGGTTGGTAATGAAAAACAAAACAAAACAAAAAAACCACCCACCCATTGTGGTGCTTTTAAGTATTGTATTTGTTCATCTGTCCCCGCATATTTGTGGGTTTGTAAAGTCTCTTCCCATAAATTTTCATTAACGTTCACACTACCTCTTGTGTTCTGCATCAGTACTGTCACCTTACAAGTTCTGACAGGTGTTTTCTTACTGTTTGGAGAATTTTAAATGTCAGTAGCTAAAATCCAATCGTATGCAGCAATTAGAGTAGGCCTATTGAATCAGTGGAGGTGTGATATTTCAGCTGTTCCATACTTCCATTGGTTCAATGGGCCTATTCTAGTTGTGACTTACTACCAGATGTCAGCCATTGAATGTGATACTACAATTCAAAGCATGCACACACACACAAAATACACAGGTGTAGTCTAGTGGTGTGCAAACCACTACACTGCTTTTCCCATTAATAATTTCTTCAGACATCAATACACTATACAACATCAGGCACTATACAGTACTTACTATGTGCAGACTATGTACAAATGCCTCTACGAAGCAGATGAGAGATGTTGACCCGGCTTATTGTAACACTAAGACTAGGGGTGGAGTGAATACTCAAAAAAGTCTCATTTTTTAAATAGTGCCAAGACTCCTTGGTGAGACTTCTTTTCAGGCCAGAGAGATTTCCCCACAAAAACAAATCCCCCACTTGTCCAGGTTCTCCTAATCTTTCATCTGTTCTGTCATGCAAGGAATTGCCAGATTTCAGATAGTCCAGTCTCCTTTCCAAGGAACCTAGTGTGGGAAAGGTGCTATTTTTGAGCAGGAATTGTAATCATTCCACGTAGATTAGTATTTCTGCTGGGGAAAAAAAGATGAGCATGAAACATCTGAGAAACCCTTCAGGATTTCATTTTGCTAGATTTGTCAGTAGAGATGGGAGTATTCATATTCATATGCGAATACCCCCCCCCAGGTGCAGATACCGAGGGTCTAGCCCCCTGAGGCCAGGCCGACCACTCACGATTCTACCACTGCCGCCGGCTCCACGCTCCCTTCCTATCGCTCCGTTGCTGGCGATGGATTAGCCACTCTGTGACCTGGCAGAGAGGCTCGTCATCCCGCCTTCTGCCAGGACTGGCTAATCTATCGCGAGCAACAGAGCAATAAGAAGGCTCTGTGGAGCTGGCAGCAGTGGCAGAATTGTGCGCGGTCGGTCGGGCCAGACCCTCATTATCTGTATCGGGGGGGGGTATTCGTATAAGAATACCCCCATCTCTATTTGTCAGGGGGAAAAAGAGAAAGATTTGCATATAATCCTCTCTTCAATAAGAAAAGATTAGATTTTATCCCCACCCCTTGGTTTCTCACCAAGAGTGAGTGGCTGTACAATTCACATCCCTTCTCATATGTAACCATTTGTGGTCTTGCTGTGAAATGAATGAACCAATTTTTAAAAAGTGGTATGTGATCGGCTCAGCTTTTTGTTGACATATACATTGCATAGTTAAACATGGCACCTTGTAAAATCAGATCAGGATGAGAATGTTTAGTGAGGGAAATCCAGTAAGATCATGCAAAACTACTAGCGAATGTTTAGTTGACCTAGGAAAGTGTGACTTTAACTACATGATGAAAATGAGGTCCTTTGTTTACCCTAGTGGGCAAAAGGTGTAACTATGATCTGAGGTTATTCACAGGTGCAATCGATTTGAAGATTTATTTAAATCACAGCACTCATATAGTGAATAAGATCCATGCAAACAAAACAAATGTAAAAGAAAACCAATCCGTTTCTAACACAATACAGTACAATGATCACATAAAAATGTAAAGCAGAACAATCTGAATGAAAGTATTCAATGAAATTATAGTTATGCAAAATTAGACACATTTAGCTCTTTGTAAAACATTGTATTTGCCCCAACTTCCATCTGTCCTCTAGTTGAGGTCCCCAACCCCCGGTCCGTGGCCCAGTGCCAGTCAGTGGCCTGAGCCAGACCAGGTCATGGAGACAGACCTCCCCCCCACACACACTTTCCCCGTGCTGCCCTTTTGCGCAAGCGCATGCACCTGTGCCCACACAAGCACTCCCCCACCCCTACACACATGCACATGAGTGCCCTCGAGTGCCACGCCACCCTTCACGCATGGACCTGTGTGCCCACACAAGCACCCTCCCGCTCCTTCATGCATGCGTACGAGCGCCCGCATACCTGCACAAGAGAGAGAGTGTGCCCGAGCATGAGGGAGAGCGCTCCTTTGTGCATGTGCACAAGCAAGGGGGGTGCCCTGCCTTCCCCAACCAGTCCACAGGGTTAAAAATGTTGGGGACCACTGGTCTAGTTGAAGCTCGCTATGTTCAGCTGTCTTTGGCTTAAAGACTGAGGAAAAAAAGACATATAGCTACCTATTGCAAGGAAACACCTCCCTTACAGTCTTCTTATATTTATTCCTTATGCATCCACACATAAGTGATTTCACCACTTTATTTTACATTATTCTTTCCCCTTTCCATTTCCATATCGAGTCATCTAATCCCTTACTCCAGTTCTATACCCATATGCTCAGGTCTAAATCCCATTGAACTCTATGATGGTTACTTCCGAGTATAGTACTGTATTTTACTTATTGGCTTATGGCAAAGCAAAGTAAGAGCAAAGCATGCTGCACCCCATAGCGCTTCAAGCACTCTCTGTGTGGTATACTATTTAATTATGCAGGCTATACATTCGCACCCCAACCCCAGTGAGCTGGGTACTCAATTTACTGACCTCAGAAGGATGGAAGGCTGAGTGAACCTGAAGCCAGCTACTTGGGATTGAATTTGGGTCTTGAGCAGAGTTTTGCTCCAGTACTGCAGTTTAACCACTGTGCCATGGGTGTTTGTGCTTTGCATTGTGGGTGCTCATTTCCTTATGTGACTAACCACAAGAGGTTTGGTGGTTGCACCTATTCTTTTTAAAAAATTAAATAAAGGAAAGAGCTATGGGTGGTTAATTTCTTCAGTTTTCTGTGTTAGCACATCTAGTTAGTTCTGCTGCCTCCAATTTTAAGGTCCTGTTGCCTATCAAAATAGAAAATACTGGAGTCAATGCATCAGTTATTTAAAGCACAAAGGTGGTCTAAGGCAGATTCATATATTGATAAGTCACAATGTGTTGGACAAATTAAAAATCTTGCATGCAACCTACCACTGGGTTTCAGTGGGGAGGGGGCTTCACAACCTAACATAACTATGCCTTGTCACTAACCAATTAGCAAAGTTCTTTTTCCCACCTCTGGCTTGCCACTCCCGTCACACGTAACTCTTGGCTCCTGACTTCCAATCATGTGGTTGCATGGTGGAGTGAGTCTCCTAAATTGTTAAGATTGGTACTTGCTTTCTTTTCCCTTTCTTTTATACTCCTGATTGTAACTAAAGATCAGACCTGTAAGTAAAGATATTTTCCCACTTAAGATGCTTTTAGAGTGATTTTTATTATATAATGTGCTACTGTGAATAGAAGGACAGCTCTGAGAACTTCGATATTTTCTTACGCATTCTCTGTGCATTTGTTGTTTGTATTAACTCTGCTAATATAAACGAGTTGCCAGTTTCCACAACACAATGACCATCTCATTTTGTAGTGTAATTGTTTCTAATACAATTCAATACAAAAAGCATACGATTGTGCCTTAAGTGCACTACTGGTAAGGGTAACTATTTTTAAAAAAATAGTTCTAGATTGGTGCCTTCTCTCATAAAGGTAAGGGGGTAATGAATTCAGAAGTGGGTTAATACAATGATAAACTGATATTTCTGTTGGATAGTTTTTTTTCTTTCAAATGACTAGGAAAATTTGTAAAGAATTTTCTGCCACATATACATTGCTTGAAATATTTAAAAGTGAGACTGAATGCCTTTTTACACAATGTATTCAATTTTTCTCCTCTAAATCGAACACTTTATAAAGGCTGTTGTATACATATTCCAGCCTCATGCACACATACAGGATGTGCTATTTCATAGAAGGTAGTGCATTCACTTGCAGTTACCTTGTGAAGGAATCGTAAGCCACAAGGAAGGATTTTCTTAATGCATTCTCTTAATATGTATTACGTTAAAGGAAGTGCTACCTATCTACTATAGCTTATGCTCATTATTTCTAAAATACTGTATGTTTTTAAAGTGTGGAATATGTACCTCACTTTAATCTGGAAATGCAGTAGTCCTCTTCTAGCATTAGGCCTGTAAATATGGAGGGCTGTAACTGTGGTGGAGGAAAAAAGCCCCACCTTCTCCCCAATCCATCCAGAAATAAGCCAATACATCACAGTGAACATAAAAAGATCTCCTTTACTTCTAGGTGGGATGGGGATTATGTAAACCCCCACAGATCTCCTTTACTTCTAGGTGGGATGGGGATTATGTAAACCCCCACATTACCACCACAAATTTCATTCTGTATGCTTTATATTCTATGTATTCAGAGAATATAAAGAAGCTCGCTCCTGAAGAAGGCTTTGCGGAAACACGTAGAGCCAGAGCTTTTCAATGGCCCATTTAAGGAATAAAGAACTTGATTCTATTCTCTACATCCTGAGACTTTGTCTCTCATTTATAATCTTAATTAGTCCTGGAACAGGGTAATTAGTCCACAAGAGAAATCAGATTTCTGTAATCATGCTGAAAACAGCCCACTAATTCTATATTGTGGTCTTTATCATCATTGTGTTGCTGGGGTTATATCAGTGCCACACTGCTGCCACCAATGCTACAGCTGCCATTGCTATCATCTTCATCACCACTGCCACCACAGCATGAACTAATTGCCAGATGAGTCCTGCCAAGTTCTGTATCTTGTACCTTTTACTGTTTTTAGGTTGCCAGTGCTTTTCTGGATTCAATTGAAAGTGTTGGTTCTTGCCATTAAAACCCTTCATAATTTGGGACCCATATACAGTAGCTACTGGGCCACTTTTACCTGTGCCAGCTGAAGTTATCTAAAACCACAAGGATTCAGGAGGGAATATAAGGCAAGGTTGCTAGAGCAAATGATCAGATGTGTTAAATTGCTATGCCACCCCCACCCCCTAGGGTGATGAAGCATTAGGGTATTGCATGGTGAGGTATATAAGCTGGAGCTGTTTGGTAGGGGTTTGCTTGCTGTCAATCAGTTGTGTTTTTATTATGCATCATTTTGCTTTTCAGTCCTGTTTACATTAGAAATCCATCCAACAACATTACAGTACTATATTCAAACTGAAATGCTTGTATTGCTTATGCAGCCACTCTGGGTTGCGTATTGAGAAGAAAACGTACAGAGAAGGGAGAGAGCTGTCCCTGAAACAAACCTCTGAGAGCCAGACCTTCTGTTTGGCAGAGTAAGCTGGCTGCTGTAGGCAGCAAATGCTGGGGGATAGGGCATAACAATATTGGATGACAATACTGTGCACACCACACAGTCACGCCTCTAAGGTAGCCTGCTGCCCTCAAAGACAATGGAGAACGTTGCCTCACCTCCAGCAGCAAAGTCAACTTCAAGTGATAGTGCAGTTGCCATTTGTAAACAAAATGGATGTGGAGGTGTCCTCTTGTCCTTTGCCCACAAACCCTACAAACTCTTGCTCCAGCCATATATGTTAAAGGGATCTAAATGGGGTTAGGTTGGATGAATCTTATTTCACCTTTATAACCACAAATTTGGGGGTGGCAGCAGTCAGTTTTACAGCTTACATCTGTAAAACAGCTCAGCAGTTTGATCTGAAATTTGGCAATATTGGAAAGATAGCTTTGAGTGTAATCCATGATGTGGTAGAAAAAGTACTGTAGTAAATTTCTTATTTATAACAATTTTTATGAGGGACCCCCAGCAGTTTGATAGATGACTCACACCTACACACACCTATGTTTCGCTCACCTCAACCAGGGCCTAGTTCAGACTTTGTGCACCCTGGTTCAAGTTGTAACTCATCAACATTTATTGTAGGAACTTCAATAAAAACTAATTACACCAAGCTGAATGTTGTCTCCTCTCTAGCCAATGGGGCAAGAAAGGGGTTCTGCCCTTGATCAACAAATGGGTTATCACAACTAACATTCCATTATTCTAGTGGGTTTAGTTGGTCCCAGTCTCCCAAGGCCTACTTTGGTGATATCAGTAACAGGGGCATGGCAGCTTCTCCTGGATATTTGCCCCATCGTGATCCATTACCCAGTTTGAAGAAGTCCCAGGTACCCAAGACTCTCTCCTCTCCATCATTTTTGCACCCTCCATTTAGCTCTTTTGACTTGCTCTACCCAGGCTCTCTCTTCTCTCAATATCTGCCCCCACTCCTGTGCGTTTTTCTTTCTGTAGTATGAGGGTTTCTGGGGGAACAACTGCTCTCCTTCTCCACTCAGCTTCTTCCCTTGGCACCATTAATCTCTCCCATTTTTGTGTCCAGGGATTCTCTAGCTAGATCAATTATCATCACAGGGGTAGAATCTTCTCCGTCTTCTTACTCTCACTGTCTCCTGCCTCTACCAAACTCCTCCTTGTACCTTCCCCCTCTTTTATAGTCTGTCTCCCACCAACTTTCTCCCTTTCCTTCTCTCGAGAGTGATCTACCTCCCCCCCCCCCCCGGTTCCCACCTTTTCTAACTATTATTCCAGCTTCTCCACTTCCCCTGGGTCCTGGACAGCTTCCTCTTTCATCACCCCTCTAGGGGAACCTCTATGGATTGTCTCTTTGGTCATCACCATCTTTGTTCCTGTCCCCTTTCTCTGTAAGAATGAATGGTGCTCGGACAAGAGGTGTCTCCATATCACGTCCTTGCTCACACATGGCCTATCTCTGGTATTGCTTCCTGTTGGCAATGTACAAAAAAGGGAAGCTGCTGCAGTGGTTCTGGAAGTGGTTGTCTCTCTGCCCTTTTGGCTTTATAGAATGTGCCTCCCAATAAACTACCACTTCTAGGAAACTCTTATGATAATATATCATTATATGTCAATGGGGTTGGTCTTTTGTTATTCATGGGGCATTATGTCACATGCATATTTGTATTAAAATGCAATCTGGGTCCATTTTAGACATGTAAAGATTGATTTCCTAAAGTCTCTGGGCATGATCAGTGAGAATATATTTGTCTGTCTGGTGAATCTTCTGAAGTGACTAACTGGCATCAAAAAACATCCAAACAGAATGACAGAGTTGCAAGGGATAATGAGAATTTTTTAAAGAAATTGCTCAGTTCTGAGTTCTCATAAGGAGTACCTATATAATGCTATGTGAGAATTTTCAGAGAGGAAATCTAATATAGAATACTATAAGAGTATAAAATCTAATATAGCCTATAAATCTAATATAGAATACTGTAAGAATATCATGACATCCTAAAGACAAACAGATTAGGAGTAGTTAATTCCTTTTTAAGGCCAGTGAAAATGTCACAAAGTACTGGGCAAGCTTTCAGAGTACTCCCAATGACACTTGAAATGTCACCTCCTCCACAAGAGCCTGCCCAGAATCTGATATCTACAGCAAAGGCCCAAGTATGTGTCCCACCATCCAAAGAAGCTAAGCTGATGGGTACACAAAAAGTAGCAAAAAATTCTTGTTATTCAGTTAATAAGATGGAGGTGTTACATTGATAGACCAGATGTTGTCAGAGTATAACCCACTATCTGAATCCATGAATTCTATTCAGATGGTCTTTAGAAAGAAGACAGCTTCCATACTTCCAAATACAGAAGCAGAATGAATACTGAATGTGGCCTACAGCTAAATCTGACAAACATTCCATGACTTTATGGGGGTTAGCTTACAAAAAGAGTAATATTGTTAGCATTAGAAAGACAAGATCTTAATGCTATTAAAATACTACGTACTTTGATCCTTCTCTCTCTCTTTCTCTCTTATGAAATAAGCACGAAAATCCCTGGTAATTTTCACATGGTCTGAGAGAGAAAGGAGACCTTTGTTTAGATCATGCTTTCTGTGCAATGATATCAGGTTTCAGTATGGAATGCTGGGTCAAAAGAGCTATTGCTGCTTTCCCTTTGAAAATATAAATGATAGCAGCTATCCTGAATTTCTAGCACCAGTCAGAATGCAGAGGCCTCTTGTAAAAGAGACAGCAGGAGTAAAAAACAGTGCAATGGTTTTTACATTAACAGGACAGAAGATTAAATGTAGGTGATGCCCAAGGTAAAGAGTAAATAAAGAGCAAATTGGATAATATTAGGTAATGTTGGTGGTTCCAACACTTTCCCTGGCAACGTCTTATTAAGTGACAGGTGATCTTCCTCTTTTCCTAGGATCCTTTTGGTATTTACTTCTCCTGCAGCCTCTGATTATCAGCATAGGCCAGTTGGTCTCATAATCAATGGCAATGATGGTACAACATGAGGTCCTGCTCCTGGGAGGCACAATTTCTTCTTCAAGTAGTTCTACCTGTAGTCCATTTAGACCACCTAGCTCAGTATTTAGCCTTTCCCAACTTGGGGTTTCTAACTGTAGCTGAATTACAACTTCCCCTGTTCAAAGATAACATGACTGTTGTCATGGATTATGGATGCTGGAATCATAGCAGTTGGAATTTCAGTGCCTGGGGACCTAAGGTTCGTAGCAGTTCTCCTTAACTGAAGATAAAGATTTAACCTGGGACATGGTTATATAGCTATAGCTGTGGACTTCTAAAAAGTCCTTCCTGGAAAGTTAGATTTTGAGCCGCTTGGCATTAAGTAAGCCAGATGTATGCTAGAAAACAAATTAACATATATATAAGCCACGGCTCAAAATCTAACTTTCTAGGAAGGACTTTTATATATATATAAAATGTAAATATTTTGTTCTATCGGGATTTTACATATTTCCTGAAACTGGCTCTTCACATTTAATGGTTGCAAGACAAACATAAATTTAAGAAGTGTAATTTCCCCATCACTACACCTCGATGCAAGGAAGAACGGGTACCTATGGAACTGCTACCAGATAATCAGCTCTTGTGAGACAGAGAACCTTTGCCAAGTGGGGAAAAGTGGCAGTCTATTAATGAGTTAAGAAACTGTTCACTAAATCACTTCCATTCAATCAATGTGACTGATTATACAGTTCTACTAGTTTTATTGCTCACATGTAACTGTGGTATCCTAATAAGTCAATTAAAATAAAATAAAATAAAATACCTAATTAAAATATACAGTAGTTAACAGAAAAAGTTAATACAAAAAAGATAACATGTATTGTATATGTCCACGAGTTCTCATCTCACATCCAGACTGCCATGTGGAAGGCATGGCCTGTACATGACATAGTTGCATGACAAAAAGGAAAACTTGCTTCCAAGAAACTACAAAAAGAAATCTTGGTCGAAAGACAGTAATGGGATTGTTGGGACTGGACAGAATAAGACAGACATCAACAGGAGTAGTAAGGATGCAGCAGTCTGGAGATGATGTTATCTCCAGGGTTTCTACAGATGCTGAAAATGTCTCTGTTCTTTTTCGGAATAACCCCCCCCCCCAAGTTTTCCTTTATAATAGTATTATACCCAAAACATAAGAGGTATTACTCTAATGTTACTTCAACAATTGTTTTGGATCTTCTTAAAGTTGTAGCCCAGTTACTTTCATATGCCCATTTTAAAAAAATACCGCATTTGAAGACTTCTACAGATGCCACATTAGAATAAACAAGATCTGTCCTTTGTCAATTGGCTGTGAATTGTGAAATAAAGTAACCTGGAAGCCTGCAGGCTTTGGAGCAATGCCATGACATCATTATTGCATTGCAGGACTTGGAAGAGGTCTTGACACCCTAAATTAGACCCTATGTACTATACTTTATCTACTACCAACAAAAGAAAGGAAGTGTTCACTTCACAGTGTGAAAGGCAGGGAGGGGATGAAGACCTTTTGGCCCTCCAAATGTTTTGAACCCACTCCTGGAGGCCCAGCCATAATAGTGAATAAGTGATTATGGGAATTGTCATCCAAAACCTTTACCAGGGATTTTGTAGAAGCCTTTTAATACATCTCCTTAGATACACTCACACCTCAACTAAGCAGCTGGGTACTATGTGGAAAACAACCCCCTGATGTCAGTCTGCTGGGGCTGCACCCCAACAATTGTACTTTTTACAGCCTCATGGCCAGCTGCCAGAGAAAATGATATAGTAGGTTCAAATTGTGGTTACAAACCATTTGTTTCACATAAAATCTCTAATTTGAGGCATGCCAGTGTATCTTAGTACTCCAGAGCCATACACGAAGCATAGTTGTTAAGTGTCAGCACATGATGGCATAGTAGAACGCTCCTGGAGTGTCAAAAGTAAAAAAAGTACAGACTTTTACTTATTTTGAATTTTAGGGGAATGCTTTGGTATTTCCAGGTTCCTTCAAAATCAAAGTGGAAGTGCAGAAGGTTTTAACTATCAAGATTAACAAAAAAACAACCACCAGTGTATCAATTTCAGCTCTTTGTTCCAGAATAAAGCACAACAGGAGATCAAAATGATGTTAATAATAATCTTAGAACTGCAGAGCTGGAAGATACCCTAAGGATCTTTGAGTCCAGCCTGACTTCTGGCTCCACAGCCTAAATCACTGAGCCATCCAGCAGTTCTAATACCTTTCTGCACATAACAGCTCAGCCAGTCAACCAGTCAGCAAGTGAACCCAGGCTTTGAGCTAATGGTACTAGCTTCCAGGGAAACCTATGCTATCCATTACTGTTTTCTTGCGTAAGTTGTTCCTCTGAACCTGAAACAAAGAAGTCTCTACCTGTCAAACCTGGAGTTAAACCGGTGGTCGTAAACAGCAGTTTTACTGCATTGCATCAAACAGAATTAAAGTGTTCTGCTTATATACTGCACCGTACTACTTAAAGTACTCTCTGGATGGTTTACAATTTAAGTTTCCAGGCTACACATTGCCCCCACCCAAGTGAATTTACCAGCCTTGGAAAGCTGAAAGGCTGAGTCAACCTTGAGCCTGCTACCTGACCCAGAATTGCACTCAGGTTGTGAGCAGTAAATGGCAATAACTGACATTTAACCACTGCACCACCAGGCTCCTCTATTAGAACAGTTACGGCAGGAGGAGAGGTATGTTTACGTCAGTTTACTCAGAAGAAAGTCTAAATTAACTAGGGTTTACTTTCAAGAAAATACACATAAGAACACGGCCTTTCTGACTAAAACTGCTAATGTTTATTCTGAATCAAAGTTTAATTCAGTGGTGGTCGCGGAGCTAAAGATAAGCACCTATTTTGTTTATTTTCAAGTACGTACATACAGATCAATTGGTTTTCATGTGCCATCAATTCACTTCCAGTTTATGCCAACTCTGTGAATTAGTGACCTCCAAAAGGTCCTATCATTAACAGTCTTGCTCTGGTCTTTCAAACAAAAGGCTAAGGGGTTATTTTACTGAATCAGTCCATCTCATGTTCCATCCTCCTCTTTCCCTGCTGCCTTCCACTTTTCCCAGCATTATTGTCATTTACAGTGCCTTGTCTTCTCATGACATGCTCAAAGCCCAATAGCTTCTGTTTAGTCCTGTTTGCTTCTAGGGAGATTTCAGTCTTGATTTGTTCTAGCCTTCATTTGTTTGTTTGCTACTGGGCAGTGACCGTAAGATTCTCCTCCAGCGCCACATCTTAAATGAATCATTTCCCTTCCCCACCCCTTCACTGTCTAATTTTCACATCCCTACATAATAGTCAGGGATATAATAGTATGGATGGTCTTGGTCTACAGACACACATCTTTGCTCTGGCAGATATTTTTTTGTCTCCTTCACAGCCACCCTTCCAAGTCTCATTCTTCTTCCAATTTCTTGGCCACAGCCTACATTTGGATCGATGACTGATACAAATTGGTACACAGCCTTAAAACAGAGTGGCGACCCACATGTTGCTGGACTGTATTACTGTAGTACTTATAACCCCTTGTTATTAATTATACTGGCCTGGAGCGATGGGTAGGGCAGGCCAACAAATAAAAATAAAAATCTGGAGGGCCACACTTGCCAACGCCTCCCTTATAAGAAACCACTCTTCTTTTCAGAGTCCATGAAGGAAAAGGGGAAAAAAGGGTGGGGCAGAAGGAGGGATCCCTTTTGCCAAGGTCGAGGCCGACTCGGACCACCAGAGGCCGCCCTCGCGTCTCTCCATCGGTCTGCTTGCTGCCAGACTTCGTGATGGGGAGGGAAGGAGAGAAGGAAGGAGGGACCAAAGGGATTGCTACAATTTTGCCCTCCGGCCCCGCTGCCTGGGCATGAGTAGGCGCATGGATTCTGTGCGCCAATGCGCGGCCGGCAGGAAACGCGGCTAAGGAGGAAAAGGCATTCCCCTGACTCTGCCCAGGCAGCTCGCGTCGTCTGAAAAAGCCACACCGTGTTGCATTTCTGCGAGCGAGCGAGCTTCTCGGCGGGGCTCGCTCTGGGCGAGGTGAAGAGAGGCCGGTGCTTGGCTGGAATCCGGGCGTGTGTCTGAAGCGCAGCCCTCTCTGGGGCTGGGCTCTGAGGGAGCCAGGAATGCCGCCGCCAGCGCCACCGCCGCCGCCTCCTCCTCCTCCTCTTCCCACGCCTTCCGCTTGCACCTCAGGCCAGAAGGTAGCTGCGTGAGGCAGAAGGGGAACGCGGGAAGGAGGAAGGACGGACGGACGACGGACGGATAGCCAGCCAGCCAGCCAACCAGCCAGCGGGCAGGAAGGAGGAAAGAGGGAAGCGAACCCAAGGAGCGCAGACGCAGCAGGGGAAGGGGATTAGTGTCGCGGGAAGGCAGCTTGTGCTGCGGTCTTTTTTTTTTTCCCTCCTCCTCCTCCCTCCTCTCTCTCTCCCCGTTTCCCTTAAGAGAGGGCTCGTCCGCCTGTGGAAATAACCCGCTGGCGTCTCCCTGCAGCCGAAGTTGAAGAGGCGTCATGTAGCAATAAGCTCGTCGCCAGCTCCTCTTTGCCTCTTCTCCTTTTTAAAATCTCCCCTCCTTTTCAGGGCAGCGAAGGGTACCGCCGCTATAACCAGGCACTTCCCTTCCGCCTCCTATTTTTGTTTTTTAAAAACTGGATTTTTGGAATTAATATTTCTTTTTCCCCGCAAGCAGAGGGCGAAGGGCGAGGGCGCACTTTTTTTCTCCAGCAGCCAGCACCCCTGTCGCCCCTCCGCGCACCTACCCCTCACGACCCCCTTCGGAAAGAGGGGGGAAAAGACGGGGGCAACGATGACCGAAGAGAGCTCCGACGTTCCCAAAGAGTTGCTAGGTAAGCGTGTGCCTCCCTCCTCTCCCCGCTCCTTGTGGCTTAAGAAGGGACACTTAAGTGCGTGAGGGTCCACGGAGAGCTGGAAGGAGGGGGTCGCTTCCCCTCCGAAAAAAAAAAAGCCAACACCACCAGGTTGAGGGCTGAAGATTGTTGTGCCTCCCCAAGACTGCCCTTGCGGATCGTTTTGGTTGCCCTGACATTTAAAGGTGGCGATTGGGCTGCGGGGTGGGGGGAGAAGGCGAGCGAAGGTGGGGTTGCTTGTGTTGTGTGAGGGTCGTTTGGAAAGGTACGGGGGTGGTGGTGGTGGTGGTGGGGAATTGTTATGGCTGGTGGCCTCTGAGCTAAAGCCGAGCAGCTGTAGCCTTTTACAAAAAAATATCTTTTGGCATCGCTGGAGAGATTTGCTGACTGACGTCGTCCGTGTGTGTTTGGGGGGGGGGAAGAGATTACCAGCCCCACATTTAAAAAAAAGCCTTGGAAATAAGGCGAGTAGTGGGTTCGGGGTCTGTAAATCAACATAAGTGTGAGTAGGACCTTGAGAGGCCAGGCTGATGGATTTCTTAATGCCAGCATTTCCTCTCTGCTCACTTGCCCTCCTGGCACAGAGCCTAGGGGGAAAGGCGACAGACAGCCCCCCCAATACTCTCCCAGGGCCCCAAGGTTTGCCCATCTGGTCCGGACATAGTCTCCATTCCCACTGATTTCACTCCCCCTACGTATTCATGCAGATGAGCTTTCTCTCCCAGGGCTTCTTAACCTTTGCTTCCTCGGTATGAAGTGTGCCAGAGTACAGTATTCTCTTTACGAACCTCCCTCTCCTGCGTCAGCCAAGAGAGCAAAGAGGTTTGAACCACTCAGGTGCCAAAGAGGAGGGTTCTGTTAAAGCTCAGTGGCTATACCTACTATGTGTGTTGGTAAGCGGTGGGTGGGTTTTCTTAAAAAAAAACCACACACACTCTTTGCTTGTGTCTTGATTTGCAAGGGAATAGCTGGTGGGCGGAGATAATTCTGCTGGCTTTTCAGCTTCCTCCCCCCTTCCCCAGTTAAATGGATTCACAGACCTAAAGGGATAAATAGTCTTGTTTGTTTAAGGCATGTACCTGCTGCTCTATAGTCAAGTAAGTTCTCAGGGTGGCTTATAGGACTTACATGTTTAAATTTCAATAAGACGGGGTTTATGGCATTTCCTTTGCCTGACCCAAATACTGTACAAGCCAAGGTTGATAGCTTGGTTCTCTGCATATTTGAAGTAAGGCCCAGGTTCAGTAAACATTACCTCTGAGTTAGTGGTGTCTCAGAGTGCACTCCAAGATATGGACCAGGACCAGGGAGCAGGCAAATTTGTTGTCTCTTCTAGTTCAGCCTGGGGCTTTGTCTGAATGGTCCACCATTCTCTTCCTTCCCAGTCTCCTTTCTGCTACTGAAAATACCTATCCTGGTTGTTTCTTGAGGTGGCTGGGCAGGAATAGAAGACAACTTGCCTAGGTTTACGTGCAGCTGTGAAATGTTTAGTCTCCTGTCTCCTACGGATAAAATCAACTATTTTTTGGAGAGTATACCATGCAAAGTAACATGGTATAATGAAGATGACCTTGCTCTTTATGTCTTGATTCACAACATTAGACACAGTGCATTTATAACATTCTGATGCTTAACTGAAATCATTGTAAAAGGGCATAGAGATCTGATGAGAAATTACATTTTACGAGAATCTTGCTGGGCAGCAGTGTTGGTGAAGGCTTTCACCGCTCCAGTTGTGTACTCAAACGTAATACCCTCACCTTGTCCCACAGAATGCAAGAGTATCTGTTAAGAATCCCCACCTGTATACAGCTCTACTCTCAGTTTTGTTTCTTATCATTTTAGAATGTGACACAGAAGTAGAGCCTGTAAATTGGTTTTTAATTTATATTGTATGCTTCTTGTCTCACCATTTTGTTTGAGTGGTGTCTTAAAGCATTTGGAACACTGGTGTAGTTGAGCTAAAAAGATGTGAACAACTTACCAAGAGCATTGGGGTGTGACAGTCGTAACTATGAATAGGTGATGCTGTAACTGCTTATGTGATAAGTCTCATAATGCACAGATAGATAAACCTGCCTTATATTTAAAAAATCTGAAGCAATGAATGGGGAAAATAGTTCATATGTGTTCATGTCTCCCTTTTCTAAGTGATTGCAGGAACTTTCTTTGAATATTGCAGGATATTTAGAAAACTACCTGGGTTTAATTATGTAATGAAGGGACATTAAAATTAAGCTTTGCTGGAAGAGTATAAAAATGATACATTTTAAAAATCATATTCAAATTTAGCTCTTCTTGGTAGTACATAGTTGGATAAAGTATCTCCAAGACAGGTGGATTGTAGATATGCAATAAAGAATTAGAGCCTACTTTATCTGGAAAAAGAAAATGCCTTTGCACACATAAAATAGAAGTTAAGATGTTTCATATAATACCACTTACCCTAACATGGATCTCAGTTCAGAATTAAAGCTTGCTCATGCACACTTGTTCCTCTGAGTGTTTCTATGCCTTTAGAATGGAGGAAAATTTCATCTAGCTTCACTTTCCACAGACAGCTTGGTACTTTGGGCAGATCAGCTTGCAGGAATGATACCTTACTATTCTGCAGTCTAGGTTAAAGTGTTATAAGAGACCTGATACCAAGATGCATTAGTCAAGTTGCTTTGAGGTGGCCATGAAAATGTGTTGTCCAGGATTGGTAAATAGCGTGTGAAACAATTGTAGCTTTTTGCCATTTGCTAGTTTAATTTTTTTTCTTTTGTATTTAACATGTTAAATACTATCTATTAAGTAATATTTGCTAAATGTACTGTAATCTTTAACTTGTTTGCTGTTATTGATGAAATGATATTGCAGTATGTTTTGGAAAATATTAGCATGAATTAATTGGTATAGAAACAGATTTCTTAAATTAGTTTTTCACTAATCATGGATGCTGCTATGTTTGTTGAAGTGAGCCCAAGATGGCAACCTTCCAGCCTGCACCTTGGAATGTGCACTGAGCATATGCAACTGTGCTGGTGAAGGCAATGAGCATAGTATCTTGCAGGGCCAACCCTAGTTCACAGTGAGGACTGACCCTTTCAACTGCTCGATCTTCAAATATCTCATTTTTAAAATGCATTCATAGCTCATTTGATGCATGGTTTGCTTTTGTCGTATGAGATGATACAGATGTGAAAGGGTGATGCTGTTTTACAGCTTTTCCTTCAATGGGATGAAAAACAGCACTGATATAGTGCTAGCTATGCAGGTCACTGTTAAGAGATTTGCAGGTAGAGCTCAATGGTTTATCATATCTATTTCAAGCTGTTGAAGCTGTGATAACTACCTCACAAACAAGGTGTCCTAGGCTGTCTCCAGTGACTCTTGACATTTAGTTTAGTTTAGTTTTGAGATTCGGGGAGAAACATCTGAATGTTCTTTAGAGGGTGAGGTTTGCTGTGTAATCTGATGAACAAAACAAAGGATGAGCCATCAAAATCCAGGCATCAAAATAGAGCAGCAGTTCTAGTCATAGTTCTGTGGAAGTCATGGCAGCATGGCAACCTTCCATGCATTTAGCTTGGTAGTTTGTTGTTGAGATTTTTTTTCAGGCTGCTTGAGGGATGTTGATATAGGAAAATTCCCATGCTTGTGTTTAGAGTCTGCAGTATGCTTCCACTTTGCACATTGTTTCATGTGTTCTTCAAGGGTAGATGATAGATCCAGTGCATGTGTGACTCCTTTTAAAAAAATATTTGAATTGGCTATAAATTAAAGATTCAGTAGTTTAATTCAGAGTTATTCTACCTTTTGGAGAGTCCATTCCACACTGAGAACATCTGGAACTATTTTAGGGTGTTACCATTTTGGAGAAGACACAACATACTTGTGGAAAGGTCATGATCTCCAGTTGAGTTATGTGCATTCAGAGATAAGAACCTTCTGTGTAATATTTGAATATGTGTGAACTCATACAGTACCTTGTAAGTGACTGGATAGCAGTCTGTTCATAGATGTGTTCCGCTTGAAAGAGGAAGAACCACATAGACATTATTACAGTGGACCCTTGACTTAAAGACGGCTTGACTTACAGACTTTTTGAGTTACAGACTTCTCTGGCCGCAAAATTTAGGTTTGACTTGCAGACTGAGATTTGACTTACAGACCAGAAAAAAACCAAAATGGAACAAAAACGGCCTGTTACAGGATTAATCGGTTTTCAATGCACTGTAGGTCAATGGAGACTTGACTTACAGACTTTTTGACTTGAGAACCGCCTTCCAATATGGATTAAGTTCTCAAGTCAAGACCCCACTGTAATCATGAAATTAGTTGGGCATATGTGGATTTGGTGTATTTAATTAGGACAGTGACAAGATTTATTTTAGGAAAAAGTGTCAGCTAGAATTATCTGGGTGGAAGAGCATTCCCATGGCAGCATAGTAATATAGCTGAATATTTTTGTCACTTTTAGCTATCACAGCAATTTTATATTCTCTACTGTTTCAGAAAGTGTCAAGGATGTGATTGGGAGGAAGATAAAAATTTCTGTGAAAAAGAAAGTTAAACTCGAAATCAAGAATGACAAAGTAGATAACAAAATACTGGTAAGTACCCTCTTTTGCCTAATTAATGTCATTTCCCAGTTCCTCCTTTCCCAGAAGCAGCTACCCTTTTATTTAAGTGGCCAACAGTTTTTAGCTAGCTTTTCATCTTCTGTAAGAACTTAACACTTAGAGAAATTTCTTATGCTTATAGTGCAATCAAAAAGGGTTGTTTGAATGCAATATTTCCCCAAATCAAGAGCTTTGTTGGACACTAAGGTGTAGAATCTAGCATGCTATAATTCTGTCCCCTAAGACTGCAGTCCCCAAACTTTTTGGGACCGCAGACTGTTTGGGGTGTGTGGCTCCGTGCGTGGGGGGACGGGGCGCTCGCAGGTGAGCGTGTCATGCTCCTCTGCAGGCGCGACATGTCTACTGTGCGTTGGGGTGTGTGGAGATCAGTCTCTGCGGCCCAGTTCCAGGAAGCCCACGGACGGGCACCGGGGTGCGGACCAGGAGTTGGGGACCCCTGCCCTAAGAGATCAGACCATACCCATAAGCTTTGGAATTAATATAGCAATGTACTTGCAAATCTAATATATTAAAAGCATTTTTTTGTATTCTTCAAGATTTGTAAGGGTGTATAAATTTTGCCTTTACTTACAGGTAGTTATAATTTGTGATTGTTGCTGACTTCGCCTTTACTATATTTTCTGAGTCTGTACCCTGGAATTTGAGGGTGAGAATCACTGGTTATACTGGGCCTTGGAGGAAATTGAGGCAGCAAATCTGTTGCATTACTAATGCCTGCTTTAAAGCTCTGCATTGCCTTGTGAAAAATGCTTCCTCCTAACCATTTGGGTTAAAAGCATTTTAACGTGGTGGCGCTGTGGGTTAAATCGCAGAAGCTTCTGTGCTGCAAAGTCAGAAGACCAAGCAGTCGTAAGATCAAATCCACGCGATGGAGTGAGCTCCCGTCGCTTGTCCCAGCTCCTGCCGACCTAGCAGTTCAAAAGCATGTAAATGCGAGTAGATAAATAGGTACCACCTCGGTGAGAAGGTAACAGCGTTCCGTGTCTAGTTGTGCTGGCCACGTGACCATGGAAACTGTCTTCGGACAAAACGCTCGTTCTATGGCTTGGAAACGGAGATGAGCACTGCGCCCTAGAGTCGGACATGACTGAACTAAATGTCAAGGGCAACCTTTACCTTTACCTTTAACCATTTGGGAGGGGGAAGACCATGTTAAACAGGAGTTCTTACCAGAAGGTTTGCAGAGGCCAATAATACAGTCTGAAACTTGCATTAGATTTATATTTAATTTTAATGTGTTGCTAACCTCTGTGCACAAACCATGTAATGGTGGAATATGTATAACCTTCCTTGTGAAAGGATTGGTGCAGGGAAGAAACTTGAGTTTGATTTGGATGGCTTAACTGCTTTGACATTTGAGCGAGGGGAAGCAAGCAGAGCAAATACTTTAGGTAGTGTTTTATTGGCCTTCTAAAATAACATAGTTGCTTGTCTAGAACAATGACTCTGAAATTTCTTGCACAGTGTGTTTTTTAAGAGGTGTAGAAAGGCTGTTGGGACAAACATTTGTGTTATGACTGTGGGATACAGAGGATATTTATGATGTACTGTAACACAAATCTTATCATGGATTTGAAGGATTTCTTGGTAATTTTTAAACATTAGAGGAATGGATACATTATTTGTTTTCTGCTTAAAACTTATTCAATCCATCCCCCACAACAACCTGTTTTAGTTTAAGTACTGATTGCCTCTGTCTGATATTAGCTACTTAAAGAATTTCATGTATCTTCCATGTGATGCTTTTTGTTTCCTATTCCATCCTTTTCTTTCTTTTTTTTAATTCATGGATGTTGGTTGCTGAGGTCTATTTATCTTTAAATTATTTGCGTATTTAAGTAACAGAGTAATTCAAGGAATATAAATGAATTTGGTATACACAAATTTTTGAGGTTGTCCACAGCAGATGACCTCTTTGATCAGCAATAATTCTTTTGAGAAATTTTTGAAAATCTTTTTGGTTCACAGTAGTTTAAGATCTCACCATCACTTCTCACTTCACATGTATAAAATACAGATTAGTCAGAATATTGTGTTTATCACTATTTTCTTCTAGAATATTTTCTTCAATTTATTTTATTTTATTCTATTTTCAAAAAATAATATACACTTGCTCCCCCCTCCCGTAATACATGCAGACATCTTTTAACTGCTGGTGTGATCTGTAAAATACAGTGAAATGGGAAATATGAGACTGTAATATTTCTCTGTGTTTTGAAGAGTGAAGTGGTAGTTTTAAAGGTGGTGATAGTCTGAATTGGGTATTTGTGTCTAACCACAAAATGGATGGGGGGGGAGGGGATGTTCTCTATCTTCTTGCTATTCTTTGTTTTTAACCAGAATTATATCAGTGTGCACAGCAATATATATATGCAGAGGTATTTTTACGCTTTGTGTTTTCACAGTTGTAAGAGTCATATGACCAGTACATATTTGTCATATAGATGCACGCTCACCCTTCGGACTTGGAACAAAAAGAGTCCACCAGTTGTTGTTTTCCAGTGCAGAGTCATCCCAAAGGAAAGACAGTGTTGAATAATCAGCTCTTGGACAGGAAGATGTTTGTGGCCTTTCTGCTGATATAATTTGGCTTTGTACAAAAGTATCAAGTCTTGCCACATGCACGGGACGTAATACTCATTAAAATAGGTCCACAGTTGTCATGTCAGGCATGAAATCTTCAACTATTTTTTTACTGACAACAAAACAAAAATGAAGGTATTACGATATCTTAAAGACAAACATGTTTATTTCATGTGAATATTCATGGATAACAATCGTCTTCTTCACACATATGGAGTATGAATTCACAAAACCTCATAAAGGAGCAGTTGCCTTTGGTGTAACTACTTTAGTGGTGAATCCACTGGCAGCAACTTTGATGTTGTGGGATATGGTAGCTCTTGTAATCCTTCATGAAATTGGAACTGCTGTACAAAAGGGGTTGTATCATTGTCCTAGGACAGCGATGGCGAACCTATGGCACACGTGCCACAGCTTCCACACAGAGCCCCCTCTGCAGGCATGCAAGCTATAAGTCGCCAGATTGCTATGCCCGGAAGCCAAATCTGAGGAGGAGGCTGCAGCCCTGGTGTTAACACCAGAACAGGCGGTGGGTGAGGATCCAGAGCAGCTGGTACTGGCGGGGGTTGGGCCCGACTGGAGGCGGATTCAGAGTGGAGTCTGGAGTTACCTCCATGCTCGGGATTCCCCTTTCCACCACCGCTGTGGCCCGCCGTCCACTATGTTTTTGTTTTTCCCAGTTTGGGCACTCGGACTGAAAAAGTTTAGCCATTACTGTCCTAGGGTCTCTCTGGGAAGCATAGTACATCTGGTAGCAGTGCCTGCTCATGAGGAGAACGCTAACAGAGAGGCAGATGAACAAGGAGGTTGCAAAAACCCACTCTGTCAGTTCCTTGCAGTTAATCTTTCTTCTTTTCTTAGGCTGCTGCATTATCTGCTTTCCACAGCCTTCCTCCACATTCACAATGGCAAAGAACTTATGCCTATGTAGTGAAACATTTAATACTCTCCTGACCTGTTTCGATAGGTGTAAGTACACCTACTTTAGGTTGTACTATAATTTTAGCTCCTTAGTTGCCAAGTGCGTAGTTTGACATGGTACTTCAAAATTGGAAGTATTTTGTCTTATTTATTGCTTTGTCAGCATAATTGTTGGTAGTGGGAATTTTTTTTTCTTTTAAAAACAATGTAAATATCTAGCTTTCTCTTCTGGGAATTTATGGTTGGGATTTAGAGCAAATAGAGTAGGCCAGATACCAAGTGTTTTGGAGTTTCATTAATTGGACTGTTTATGTATTCAGATTATACAGTGGTGCCTCGCAAGACGAGGTTAATGCATTCCGCAAAAATCGCTGTCAAGCAATTTCGTTGTTAAGCAAAATGCGGTTTTCCATTGAAATGCATTGAAACCCTGATAATCCATTCCAATGGGAACGGATTGCCATCGTAAAGCGAAAATCGCCATAGGAAACATCGTTAAGCGAAACGCGTTTCCCAAGCGAACACAGCTGTCTAACGAAACAGGGACCATTCAAACGCCCGTTTAGCGAAGTGAACCTGAGCTGTCAAAACCATCGTAAAGCGAAACACAGGGACCCGAAAATTAACCGTCTTGCAAGGCAAGGTCCCCACCATCGTAGAGCGAAAATCGCCCATAGGAAATGTCGTTAAACGGAGTGCAAGATCGCTCCGGAAAACTAATCGTTAAGCGGATTCATCGTTAAACAAAGCAATCTTCTAGCAAGGCACCACTGTAGTTTATAAACTTTATATTTTCCAAAGAGTTGGGACATGTAACTATTATACTTCATAGCCACTTAATAAAATTAAAATCTATTATACTTCATAGCCACTTAATAAAATTAAAATCTATTTCAGTACCCTCATCATGTACCACCCAAATGGACCACATTTTTTTAAAGCTTGATGATGGTACTAGAAGGGTATAATCATAACCTTAGAACTGCAGAGCTGGAAGGGACCCTATGGATTATCAAGTCCAGCCTTTGTCAAGGAGGCTCAGTGTGGAATCAAACTACCAACTCCCGGCTCCATACCCAGATACCTAAATTACTGAGCTATATCAGGTGTTGGCTGTGGGTAATTTGCCGGAGAAGCAATTCCATAGTTAAGGAGCAGCTGCTAAGGGGCAGACAAGACTTTTTACCTATAGAGGCATAACAAGTATAGGATTTCCAGATTTTCTGAACTATAAATCCCATATTGTTTTATTCTGGGAATTTCACCTGACAGACCCACAACTCTAGACATCTAAATGTGGCTCACCTGGAGAAAAGGCCTAACTGAGAAGGCTTCATGGCTTAGCCTAGGCCTTGCTATGCTATACTTTCCACTTCAGAAATGAAGGTGCCCCACTGCTAGCTAAGATCTTCCTTTCTAAACAGGAAGCTAGGACCCGCATATGGTGGCAGGACTTCCGACATCATGGCTGTTCTGTGGGATAAATCATTAGAAAGACAAATTCTTATAAGGAAGCTGCTGTTGAAGTGACGTCAAATTAATGTTGCAGGCAGACTCATGAAAGCAAATGTTGAGGTTTTAAGAGCCAACATGAATTTAAAAACATTTTAGTTTCCTGGAATGTGACAATACTAGTATTCTCTTTCAAAACTAAATTAGAGCCTGAATGGTTTTTGGTTGTTTCTAAAGTGTTGTCAGTAGAGAGGGGGTATTTGTATACGAATCCCCCCGCACTGGTGGAGATAATGGGGCTGGACTGTCCACTCACCCTTCCACTGCTACTGCGGGCTCCCTTCCAATCACTCCGGAGCACCTAGTCTGTGAGCAACTCTTTAACCTGGCAGGGAGGCTTGTCCTGCCTCCTCCCATGAGTGGCTAGTCGACCGCAAGTTCTGGATACGAATATGAATACCCCCATATCTAGTTGTCAGTTGTAACTATCTTCAACCAAAAAAGAGAGCATTCTCATGTTCACAGTGATTTATCCACTTTTCCCTTTGTCTAATTTTTGCATAATTACAAAGTTGAACAAGCTTTAAGTTATTTCTGAACTTAGCATCATCCTTTATTAAGAAATTATTTTGAGGGTTTTCTTCTGCTAAGTATTCACAGGTGCCTCAGATCGTATAGTTGAAAACTTTATGGGATATCATTACAGCTGGTTCTTGTGTAGTCAAAACACATAGACTGAACTGTGGTTTAAAGAAACAAAACAGAGGTGTAGATTCTAAATTCTTTCCTCAGATGTACAGTCATGCCTGGCTGGACGATTACCCCGTTTAAGGATGAATCCGCATTACGTTGACATTTTGCGATCACTTTTGTGATCGCAAAACAATGGTTTAAATGGGGGAATTTCGTTTAGTGATTATCGGTTCCCTGCTTCGGGAACCGATTTTCGCTTTATGACGATCAGCAAACAGCTGATTTTCGGGTTTCAAAATGGCTGCCGGCTGAAGAAATGGCCCCCCGCTGTTTTCTAGGACGGATTCCTCACTTTACAGGCACCCAAAATGGCCGCCGTATGGAGGATCTTCGCTGGACAAGCAGGTATTCAGCCCTTTGGAACATATTGAATGGTTTTCAATGTGTTTCATT
This sequence comes from Pogona vitticeps, assembly GCF_051106095.1. Classification (NCBI taxonomy): domain Eukaryota; kingdom Metazoa; phylum Chordata; class Lepidosauria; order Squamata; family Agamidae; genus Pogona; species Pogona vitticeps. The sequence continues at coordinate 168,045,990 of NC_135786.1, forward strand.
GTGTTTTTTTTTTTGTTTCGTTTGACAATGTTTTTGCTCTACAGTGATTTTGCTGGAACGAATTAACATCGTCAAGCGAGGCACCACTGTATCTCTTTTCTTCAGACAGGTTCTGACTCAGGACATAAATGAGGCTGAGGAATCAACATTTGGGTGATGAGAATGGGCTGTGGTAGGAAGGTTTTGTATTTCTTGCACCCTATTTCATCTTTAATTGGGCCCTATAACCTTCTTTATATGTGATTAGGAACAGAGCTGTGTTTAAAGCCATTGCCCCTGCAACTGACACCTGTAGCTTGTCGTCCGATTTCAGTTCCTTCAGGAATTACATTCCCTTCTGCAAGTCATTTTTTCTGCACTTTCTTCCATAGCAATATGACAAATTCTTTAGGAGGTGAGACAGACCTCCTGCCAGCTTTCTCCATATTTTATTTCACACACTTCTTTTGTTCCTGTTGCCACTTCCAGAGTACATGCTGTTCATTTCATGTCTGTTAGTGACTCTTTGTTCATTTGGGCTTATAATTTGGTAACTGAAATAAAAGAAGGGTAAATTTTATCTGTTTGTTTTAATATGTTAACACTTCAGAGATTCATGCAGTTGGTACAGCGGTGCCAAAAGCATTCATCTAATCCATTTTTGTCCTTTTAGATGCGTTTTCTTGGACTAAATCTTATATCATGCATAGCCTATGTGTGTGCTTAACTCTGGTAGTCAGCTCTCTGCAAGACAAACATACATTCTGTAGCTCGAGTCCTCTTTGGTTTGTGCAGCATAATCCCAAAATTGGCTAACTGGTGTGTGTAGTCATTCCAGAGGCCTGTCCTACAGTTGGACACGGCCAGGTTGCACATGACATACAGCAAAACTGCTTGGCCAGTTTCCCTTGCAGACTTTATATTTTGCAATAGAATTCTGGATTGTGTACTTTGTATAATTGTCTTAACATATAAGCCAGTATTTCATTGTCATATAAGATGGCCTGAATCCTATTGTGATTTGCATTTCCATAAGGAATTCACGTAAGCCTTATTGGCAAATTGCTGCTCATTGTTGTAGTAGCTGTTGCATTCCCATATGTGTGCCTGTTTGCTTAATTGGACATATACCTAGGCATGCAACAAACATCTCATTAGTGAGTAGCAATTAACCACTGAGACCTAAGCAATTTTCCTTAAACAGGAATAAATCAGCAATAGGATTATGGTTAATGTTTTATGAACTAGACTAGATTGTTTTCAGATCTATACTGTATATTATCCACCTCCTTGCTTTCAAAAAATAAATAAGGCTTTGAATTTAAGTGGTAGCAGAGAAAATTTGTCATTTAACCTTTTCTTTCATCCATTTTCCTGTTAAAAGTTGCCCTCCAAGCTTATCTGAAACTGGAAAACTACCTTATATGGTCTATAGAAAGAGGCAGGAGGTAATCTCAGGGCCTAATCACACAAGACAAATGTTCCCCACTTCTAATGATACTTTCCATATCTCTGTTGTACTCTGTATATGTACCACATGATTGCAATCATGTATATATACTGTGGCGATTGTTCTACCGTAATGTGTTTTAATGTTACTGATTCAGTTTCTCTTATTTGAATTGTTATGAATAGCTAGCTACACTGTGGTACTGAGTTATTGTTTATTTTCTGGGGAACTGCTGCCCATTACTTCAATTTAAAAGTTTTTTTTACTCATATGTTGATAGGTTGGGAAGGGGTTCCTGTTCAATAAAATTTCCTCTTTTGTGCTGGCACCTCTGAGAACTGCATTGCACAGAATGGATCCGACACCCCCATCCAGGGCTGTGTTGCTTGCTAGACAATAGATGGAGTGATGCAACACGTACCAATGCCCTGGTATACCTGGCCGTTGACATAAGTTTACCTATGTATTGACATACTACCTGTAAAAAATGTTTTAAAAAATGTATAGCCAGGCAGCCATGTCGCAGTAATGGTGGCTGCCTTCCCTGGTGACTTGGCTTCAAAAAAGAATTGATAGGGTCCTCCTGCACACGTCATACAGGTAAGGAACGTATTGAAATACCATCAGAGAAAAATAACATAAGTCTCCCTGTGAATGGGAAGTAATCCGCAGTTACACCGCTGGCTGGGTAAATGATTCGATAATGACGGTGTGTTGGGTGACTGTAAATGAATATACATAGTTTTGTTTGTTAGAGATACAGCTAGGAAAAACCTAAAGCATTTGTGCCAAAAGCATGTCATGTGTACTGTTCAGTCCTGTATCTGTGAAGTGAATTCCATGTCTGTGGGACTTACTGGTATGTAAATACAGAGGTGCCTCGCTTAGCGATTGCTCCATTGAGCAATGAAATCGCTTAGTGATGGGGTTTTGGCCATCGCCAGAGCGATCGCTTAGCGATGGCCCCTATGGGGAAAAATCGCTTTGCGATGATCGCGGAGGAGCGATCATGGCAAAGCGACCCTTTTTGCACAGCTTATCGGCGGTTCCAAAATGGCCACCGGAAAAACAAAATAGCCACCCGCTGTTTTGCCTCGCTTTAGAGGCACCGAAAATGGCTGCCCCATGGAGGATCTTCGCATAAGGTCAGTTTTTAAGCCCATAGGAACACATTAAACACGTTTTAATGCATTTCCATGGGCTTTTTAAAATCGCTTGGCAACATTTTTTCTGGAACAGATTAACGTCGCTAAGCGAGGCACCACTGTATATGTGCATAACAGAGATGGCCTGTAGTCTGAACAGGGAGCACCTGATGCTGACATTTTGGAACAAGGGCCCCTACTAACCCTAAGCTGCACCTGCTGTCGTTCAACAATATTCAGAACACTGCAACTCCTTTTATGCATGATCATTAAACACAGTTCTTAAATACAGTTCTGTAGTCTGGTAGAACTAACCATTGTTTCAGGTTATTGCTACTTGGTTTATTTTTTAATTTCAGATTCTGTTATCTTAAAAGCTAGTAGAAGCCTAGAGTAAACACCAGTGTTTCCAGGTATTTTCCTCTAGGCAAATAAGTTTTGATCTCTGTTTTTCACTGTTATATTCTAATTAACGTAAAGAAATAAACAGTACATAACGCGAAGTGAAGATTTTATTGAAGAACAAACCCAGCATAAAATATATTAAAAGCGAACTTTGCAAAGCTTGCTAGTATTAAATGACTTAAGATCAAGAACCGTTTTCTTCAGATAAGACTTTGATGTAGAAGCCGAGTTTTTGCTGCAGAGGTTTGATTGGTTGGATGCTATATTCCTTTTTATTGATATTCTGAATAGATTCCATTTATCTCTTAATTGTATTTGCTCTCATTTGATTGTATTGCTGTTACCATTATGAGTGCCATTTGTTGGAGGAGAGGGTGCATAAATAAATGTAAGGCCATTGATGGCAGCACAAAGCATGATGAGAGAAACCCTTCTAGTTGATGTTGGCCCACTTATAGTTAGTGTTTCTGTGCCATTCTTGGTTCACATGATAGTCCCGTCCCACATGCAGGGGCTGTCACCAGAGGTGGGAAGCAATACTCCTCTTAATTTGTCCCTGAGGGACTTTTAAATATCAGTTCCGATGAGGCTGAACAAAAGCACACAAAAGTGCTTTTTAAATTAACTTCTTGATCCATGGAGAATATTTCAGCCAGCATTCTGTTACTTTCACCAACATCTGTAAAGGTATATTTGACTGTAAATATGCTCTTAATTGTGGGACTCTAACTGGGTTTACAAAGTAAAGCACAGAAGCTAAGACTAAAGTATTTTCAGAAATACTAGATGAAAGATGTTTAGGTGATTAAAAAATCCACTTGGCATGAGACCTTCCAGGAAGAAATTGTTAACAATATAAAGTTTAAGTGGAAGGAAGTAGAAGCACAGAGGAAATCCATAGAGAAAATGGCTGAAGATCTAAAAACACTTTATTATGTGTTTACTGACAATTATAGCCCATGGTTTACAGCTTCTAAGACCTGTTTCTGGTTTAGGAAAGCAGTTGATACGATGGGGAAATGGTGTATTTGCAGTTCCAACTCTGCGTGGCAAGACGAGCTGTACATAGACCACTCATTGTCTATTTCTCAGACATAGCACAACCACTATTCACATTTTCAATCAAGCTTATTACCTGGGTGCACCATAACAAAGCAAGTATCTTTTGTAACAAAAGATATATCGAAGGGGAACTTCCAGAGAGGGAAATCCAAACTGCTTGGCTAGTGGCTTTAGGTGACATGTTTATGTACATGATTTCTGTGGGTCAGCCTGGTATGTGTATCGAAATGCAATTTATAGCTGCCTAACCTGTCAAATGTATTGCCAGAAAGGATGAAGGTGGAAAGTTGAATATGTTAGAGAATACAGATGTGAAAACGAATTTATTCTGTAAGGGTAATATTCAAGAATGGATAGTAAAACTATGTTCTACTTTAAACTTGTTAGCAAGTTTTTTTTTCTTAGTATGACAGGCAGCCAGTATTGCTGAGCAGTGGTCTTAAGAGTTGTTTAGATAGATCATGATGACTATATGTATCATACTTAGGGAGCATTTTCTCTGTCTTCTCCTCAATATGGGATGTTCTCTTCTGGCTTGTTTAGTTAGGCATTACAAATGTGTTCTCTCTTTTTGGTGTTTCTGGAAGCTATTTTCGATTCTTTGCTGTTTTAGTTTGTGCAATTGTTAAAAAAAGAACTATTTGTCTCAGGTGATGTTTGTTTGTTTATTCATTCATTCATTTACCCTGCCTTTCTCCTTGAGAAGGCTCCAAAGCAGATTACAGTAGTTCTGCAATCTCTGTGGTGAAAGCACCATTACACATTCGCGCACTTAGGTCTGGATTTGCAGCACAGTGGCTGTAGGTGCCAGGCTACAAGCTAAGGGGATCCAGGCTGCCCTTTACAAATATGGCATCTGCAGCTTCCCTACCCTAAATGAAGCCACAACTACAATTTTTGCAGAGGCCAGATGGAAACCTCGAGGGCAGCGCCGGCGATTACAGTAAGGGGGTGTTGGCGGGGGTGTGGGAGTATGGTAGGGAGGAAGGGGGTGGGGGTAGGCTGTGGGGGATGGCTGCCTATTGGCCTGCCGATCAGGCCGGTAGGCAGAATGTTGTTTTTAAAATTAAACAAATAAAAACAGGAAAATATTTATCGATCCGTATTCCTTGGGACTTAAAATCGATGGGTACGGATCAACAAATATTTAATGAATCAGCTATTTTCACTGAAAAAATCGATCTGTTTTTATATTTGTCCCCATCTTTAGCTGAGAGGAAAAGAAAAAGGCTTGACAGTGGGCGAAAAGGAATGTTCCTTTTGTTCTCTCTGTCCATCTCTCTTAGCCTTGCTGGTCTTAGTGGTCTCCTAATAGAGGGGCTCAAATGAGGACTGAGGAATAATGTCTGTTGTGTGGCAGGAACTATTTGTAAGTTGTGTGATTAATTGGAGATGGAGCAGTGGGATGGGGGAGAAGAAGGAAATGAGGCAATGAGAATGAGCTAGAAACTGGAGAACAGTATCAGTTTCCGAATGTCAGAGGATATTTTACCCAGTACACGTGGTGAAAGGTTATTCCTGTGCATAGAGGTCAATGAATCTAAAAGCCACGTTGTAAAGTCAGTAACATGCTTTAGGGGAGAATGATTTTGTTGTAATCATAGTATGTAGGGGGAGTTGGTGTTGCACTGCAATTTCGGATAATGGTATGTATGCTTGGGAGTGTGATTGGGATTTAATTAATAGGTTTAGAAGTAGACAGTGTTGATTTTACAAGATTTTGAAAATGCTGCTACAGCTGCCTTCTATTTGTAATCCCTGGTGAGTGAGTAGGTTTGTAGGATGATGCTGGTTATGCATGGAAATGCTTACCTGCAAGAGTCATAGGTGCTTGACATTGCATCTTATCTGAATGTCCAGCCTCTCTGGTGCTGTATCAAAACTGCAGTATGCTAATTGCCATCAATTTCTAGCAGGCTAATTCCATCTGTGTAAACAAAATGTCCCTATTACGTTTGGCATATACAGAGCTTCGAAAGAGCTTTTAAAGTACAGTGGTGCCTCAATTTACGACCATAATCCGTTCCAGAAGATGGGCGTAACTCAAAATGGTCGTAAGTCGAAGCACCATTTCCCATAGGAATGCATTGGAATGTGATTAATCTGTTCCAGACAAAAATAATAATCACAAAAAACCCACCCCACACTCCAAGCCGCATCGGAACGCAATGGGGCTGAAAAATAATAAAGCCCACCCCCCACCCCCACACAGCCAGCTCCATCGGAACGCGATGGGGCTGGGGAAAAAATCAACCCCCCCCCCCAGCCAGCCTCATTGGAACGCAATGGGGCTGGGGGAAAACACCCCCACAGCCAGCTCAATTGGAATGCGATGGGGCTGGGGGGAAAATGAGCACACAAACAAACAAACAAAAATCACAGCACATAACCCCCCCCAACCCAAACCCACCCTGCAAAACCCTATAAATGACCGGAGCTGGTCGCAACTCAAAATGGTCGTATGTTGGGACATTCATAAGTTGAGGCGCCACTGTAATTGGTACTGTTATTTTCTGCAAGTTTTGGAAGGTATTTTTTGCAATTTAAAAAAGTAACTTCCTTACATTTACTACTTTTTAGTTCCTTTTTTTAAAAAAAGGTCTTACTTACATGCCTGATAGTATGAACAGCTAGGCTGGAGAGCAGAAGGAACAAAGCTTTCTCAGGGGTGCCCCATAGATAATGCACTGTCTTTTGGGATGTACTGATTTAGTACAAGCCTTTAGAAGACTCTTGGAGTTATATTTGGCTTTTTTTTTTTTTGAGATGGGATTTATGGTCCATCAAATGGAAATGGTTTTAGGTGAAATAGTTTAAATGTTTGCTAAATGTTTAAAGTTTTGTATTTTAATGAATTGGATAGTCAATTTTTTTAAACTGCTGGTATTTATAATAGTTACTTTTATTTAGGAGTTTTATTTTATTTTATTTTATTTTATTTTGCTGTGAATTTTACTTATACAGTATTAACCACTGGAGTGTCATGAGATGTTTTTCACCCTTACAATGGTCTATAAATATTTTAAAACACATGATACAGTTGGGATTAAATGGTTCTTAAGATGCTTTCATATTCTTATGTATTCATTGGCAATATTTTGTTTCTTGGTCCTCTCCACAATTTCTAATTTGGAGCCTCATGGCGCGGTAGTTAAACTGCAGTACCGTAGCCAAAACTCTGCTCTCAGCCTGGTTCAATCCTAGGTATCCGGCTTGAGGTTTACTCAGCCATCCTTCTGAGGTCGATAAAGCTGGGGAGAGGGGCAATGTGTAGCCTGCATAATTAAATTGTAAACTGCCCAGAGAGTGCTTGAAGCACTATGGGGCGGTATATAAACAGCACACTTTGCTTTTTTTGCTTTTGCCCCGGGAGTGCTTTAAGTGCTATGGGGTGGTATATAAGCTGCATACTTTCCCTGTTTGCTTTGTGCTTTAATTTAGTGTAACATGAACCTGTTCAGTGCTTCAGGAGAACTGAATGCATGAGAGAGAGCAAGCTAGCCCTGCTACTCTTGGCGAGTCTCTCATCAAACTTGGTGTGTTGTGTGACCAATGTGGTGATGAAGGAATGTCTCAGTCTCTTCTTGTGTGTTTAGCTCTCTTGGATGCTAAATGGCTGAACAGGATAATGGATAACTAAGGATATGTCTTTCCACCAAACACCTCTTTGAAGTGAATGATGTTGATGAATGATTTTACAATATTTACAATATTCGCTTCCCAGTATTTACTGACTTCATAAATACCACTACATGTTCCTTAATCAGTTTTAAGTTATCTGGTTTTCCAATTTATCCTCTAAGATGAATTGCTATCAATAATGTGTGTAACTACCTGCTAACATTTAATATATCTGGTCTTCCTTTTGTCAGTTAGTAATTTCTAGTCTAGTAAATTCTAGTCCTATTGGACAAAACCACATTTTGTTAATTTAATGTGGTAAGGTTGGCGACTGGGTATCTTTTGGTTGAAACATTCGATGGTTTTGAGAGAATAAATGCCGATATTCTGCTAAAGCAATTTCTGATATTTCAGTTTTTGTTCCAACTTTTGCAGCTTGTTTTTTAAGGCCCTCTGTTTTGGGAAAAAGAAGGGTGGATTACGAAATGGATATAGTCTTGCCAGAGGGATCTGTGTGCTGAGACACATTTTCTGTACCTCCCAACATTACTTGAAGGGCTACACTGTTCGAACTGACTTTTCCTACAGCATAAACAGGAAGAGCTGGCTAATGCTTTGTCAGCTGCTTGGCAGGAATGAAATGAATGTCCTCATAGTAGATTTCTCCCTCTGTGTGTATGGTATTTCCTTTTTTTAAAGAATGAAGCAAAAGCAGCAGTCTTTGCAAGCTAGGTACGAAGGTTAGGAGGCCTAAAAGGGAAAAAAAGTTAAATGCATAAAGCAGTTTAGTCTATATTCTAGCATTAGTGGTGTGTGCACTCATTCAGCATAATTAATTTATACTAATAGACTCTGAATGTGTACTGTTTAAAATTGCAGACATGGACATGGTGGTTGCATACTTTATTCCAGGTAGTTATGCCATCCCAGAGAACTCAATCTAGTCTGTAAAGTTACGATTTAAATGAAGTAAGACTAAAGGAGTTAAATGATGAATGAAGTCAGGTATTGATGGTGTCAGCAAGTGCAGGATCACATTTGTCTTTATGACTGTTCGCCATTGGAATATGCTTTTATTTTAATCATGTTATGGCTCTACGGCAGTGATAGCTGGCACGCAGAGCCCTTTCTGTGGCCACGTGAGCCATAAGTCGCCGGATTGCTACTCCCCCTCCACACAGCCACACAGGAGGCAGCTGCAGCCGTGGTGCTGGTGCTTTGAGAGGTGGCGGGCCAGGATCCGGAGCAGCTGGTGCTGGTGGTGGATCTGAAGTGGGGTCTCGAGGCACCTCCGTGCCTGGGATTCCCCCTTCTGCCGTCACTTCTGCTTCCGCCACCTCCGCTGCCCCCTGGTTTTTTTGTTTGATTGTTTGTTTTTGGGTCCAAAAAGGTTCATCATTACTGCTCTAGGGGAAACCCCATTCTTTTGACAGTAGCAGTTGGACATAGAAGCTTCTTATATCAGACCACTGCTCCATCTAGTCAGTATTGTCAACATTGACTCGTGGTAGTGGTTCCTCAGGGTTTTTTAGCCAGATTCTTTCTTAGCTCCACCTCGTGGTTTCTCATTCAACTACTAATCCAGCCTGGCCCAAAATCACACAAGATCAGGTGTGTTCACAATGTATTCGATCATTTTTTCCAACCTTTTCCTGAAGGACCAAAAAAACAGGCAACCGTAATTCTGGGATAAGCTGCATTCTCACTTTTTAGTATCTTGGTGTTGTTCAGTGGTAGATACTTTTTACTACACATCAAATAGTGTGGCTAAATGAGTGGTAAAATGGCTGTCTATAGGTCTGTCCTGCAAACAAGCCCTTAATGCTGCTGTCAACAAAGAGATCAATTGTAAGTATGTGAATTTCCTTCTAACCATTTTATGTGGAAGCCAGCTTTATTTATTTGGAATTGTTGTGAGGAAGGAAACAAAGAAATTTAGGGCATAATTTGTATTGTAGAAAACAATAAATTATTGAGCTATAAAATGTTTGTATTTTACTGCATTTAATTTTTATTGTATAAAACAATATAAAACAATAAATTACTGAATTTCAACAATACTTATCCTTGTACAGAAAGCTACAAAGCTAAGTTCAGTCCCACCAGGACAACACATGGAGGCCTTGGACCAGGCCCTACTCTATCCAATAAGGAAGCAGGAAAAGGATAGGGAGAATTATAAGCCCTGCTCAGTCAATTTTGATTGTCCGTCCCCTTCCCCACTTAGAGAAGAGGACAGTGGCATGAGCCAGCTTTGGAGATAATCTGTGCCTCAGTGGGGGGGGGGGGAGGGAAGGGAATTGGTTCATCTGCTTTTGCTCCAGACCTGTCCACTGTTGGTTTTATCTCTTCTGTGTCTCCTAACAGATTACTACCATGGGAATGAGACCCTCAGAAGAAATAAATTTGCTTACCTCTGTTGTAGACTTAGAAATCAGACAAGCTTTGAAAATTCTGTGAAGCCCAGCATTCATTCTTCATCTTTCTGATTTGTATATGTCACCACCACAAAGCTTATGTCGAAGTAGTGTTGCTGTAGAGATCCTCTTGGGACGTGGTGGCACTGCGGGCTAAACCGCAGAAGTCTGTGCTACAGGGTCAGAAGACCAGCAGTCGTAAGATCGAATCCACGCGACGGAGTGAACGCCCGTCGCTTGTCCCAGCTCCCGTCAACCTAGCGGTTCGAAAGCATGCAAATGCAAGTAGATAAATAGGGGCCACTTCGGTGGGAAGGTAACAGCATTCCGGGTCTAAGTCGCGCTGGCCATGTGACCACGGAAGACTGTCTTCGGACAAACGCTGGCTCCATGGCTTGGTAACGGGGATGAGCACCGCCCCCTAGAGTTGAACACGACTGGACAAAAATTGTCATGGGGAACCTTTACCTTTACCTTAGAGATCCTCTTAGACTTCCCACATTTCTCATTTTCCACACAGAATAAATTTCCCAGCTGGAGCACTTCTGTTGTTTTAGTAGTAAAAAAAATTATGTCTGAATTTAATTCCATTTGGCAGCTTGACTTTACCTGAGTTAAACATTATGTGGTGATATAAAGTGCTTACTTGCAGTGGCATGCTCTAGAGGTGTTGCTGACTCAGTAGAATTGGTGACTATGAGTTTTTGAGTTGTGTTATGTGAGCAGATCTGTGCTTTGGACTAGAGGAGTTCTTGAACTCTGTACAGATTTTGCTGTGTTACTACTTTTTGCAAAGAGAACTTTAGCTTGAAGTGAAGCTGTTGTCATACACCACAGGGTTGAAATCAGTTGAAATCACCACAGGGTTGAAAAGCCTGGTGGAGAGTATTATGTGTGTAAGTAAAATCTGAAGAAACTTGGGACAGAATATTTCCGTGTATTGCATGAAAGACAGTTCTGTGAAACATAAAACCTTTCTAGCCTTACACAGTTACTCCTCTTAGCATACTCAGACAGGACATGTGAATAAAAATATGGAAGCTACTATGTCCAGATAAACTGTCAGAAACTAAATAAAATTATAGCCCTTCCTGTGAGCCCTTTGGATTCTTCCTAAATATGAAGTCATTGAGCCTCTTTGGAATATTTGGAGAAAGGAAAGCTATGTGGAAGGTTATGGTGTGAATCTTTACTTTGGTGGAAGCACAGAAACAGATAGAAGTAATTGTTATGGAGTAATTGTTATGGAGCTAACAAGATTTTGTGGCAGCAATGTGGGAACTGGGTCAAAGTGATTTCAGTGAGAAGTCAGTCTGGGATAGTGAGGAAAACATTAGTACTTGGTAACAAAAACTAAATGCCACCAGAATCAGCTGGTGTTCTTAACAATGGTTTTAGGCTGGAGAAAAACCAAAAGGGGGCACAGTTATCGTAAGCAAAGGGGTAAAAAAAGTAGATATTCTTTTGGTCAAAGCAAGGAGTTGTCTTCCCAAGAGACTATTTCCTTGCCATTACACATGGCAAGGATGGGAGAATCTTTATTAGCCATGGAACAGTTTAGAAGATACGTTAGTTTCAGAGCTGGTGTAATCTTTCCTTATCCTGGTTGCTGGGCTTTTGTTCGTTGTAAAGTTCAGTGTGGCCAATTGTGTTGTGAATTCATTCCTTAGCATGAATTCATGACCAGCTGCTTTGTTGGCCTTAGGAGGTTAACATTCTCTGGTCCAGTTAGTTATCCTGGGTTTCTCTACCCCAGTTTCCTCCACCCTTTTCAGCTAAGGTTGTTAGGTCTCCAGCTGGGCCACTTGAGGCAAAGTATGAATCTGTTTAAGGAAACATTCACATATTGAGGAGGGATCTCGGGCAGTTCAAGTCTCAGTAGTTGGCCCAATAGCTTCCTTGCCTTTTCATTAGCAGTATAGTATTACTTAGGTGAAAAGGGAGTTTAGAAATCAGATGCAGTCTATGAAGCTCTCTCTATGCCTTGTGCACATCACCTGGACACTGTCTTATGTTGAATTCCTCTTGCAGGAAGGGAGGAGAAATGACAAATTAGGATTTTTAATAACTGTATTTGTAGCCATGTAGTATATATTTATACTTACAGTTAACTGGCAATTTGAATTGTAAAACAGGAACTTTTGTTTACATTTTTTAAGGTTACCTGTCTCATCAATAAATTCATCCTTGGGCACAGAAGATCCTAAAAGTATATGTGGTTTTTTTTTTCAATTTATGATTTCCTTTTTGTGGATGAAGCAGTCTTAATTCCGTAGTAAAGTTTAAGGTGGAAAACTGAGATTGCTTTGTTCCTATAGTCCTGTTGCTTTTGCATAGAAATAACCACCTGCCCTCATCCACCTGATATCGCAACCTTGGTTAAGTGTTTCCCTGGGAACAGCATCAATCATATCTAAGATTAACCACTGTTCTGCTTCGAAGTCTGGTTGTAATGAGACTCTGGTTAGCCTTATCTAAAGTGAGTGGTCATGCAGAGGGGTAGAACCCTTAACAGTCTTTTGAGGTATTCTCGAAGGCTTTCATGGCTGGGGTCCAGTGGTTATTGTAGTTCTAACTCCTGTCCTCTGAAGATGCCAGCCAGAGAGACTGGTGAAATGTTAGGAAGAAAAACTTTCAGAACACAGCCAAACAACCAAAAAAATAAAATAAAATAAAATACAGCAACCAGTCTTTGGAGGGTTTTGTGGATGAAGAGATTTTTCTCTTGAACGGTGGACTGTGATTTTGTCATTCTTATCTTGAGTATTACAGAGGGCGTACTGTGTTGTGTCTGCATTTAGGAATTCTGGGAGTATAGTGAAGGACAATTTTGGTGATACAGCACCTTTTTTCATTTTGTAATTAAACACAACAATCTGCCATTTGTATTTACAAAAGTATATTTAAGGATCAACTAGAGACAGTTAAATGTTTTGCTGGAGAATCTTGATCTTGAGGAATCACAATAATTTGGTTTTCTGTGGCAATGTAAGCTTGGCATGTATGGTCAGGAGGAAGTGAAATGTGCAAATACTGTGCCATAAGCAAAGTGCTGAAATATCTAGGAAGTGGATTTGTCTACCAAAGCTCACATTGAAATATAGCAGTTCGTCTTCAAGCTGCCACAACATTTTTATCTTTATTTTTTTTATTTTGTTTTTGCCTAATTGATATCTAAATATTCAGAAGCTACTTTTTCATTTATGTTTGAATATTAATGTTTCACACTGAGATTATTTAAATTATTTTCATTTTTAATGGCAGTTTACCATTTTAAACAGATTTTAATAACCTAATTGCATAACCAAAACTAGATGAAAACAGGGGCTTTGCTAACCTGTCACAAGAATGCTGGCAGTTGGTACAGTTCTTGCTGATATTGAAACATCCTTCTAAAGAGCAAAACTTGGCCTGTTAGCGCATTCCAAGCTATGATTTTTTTTTGTTCTTTCTAGAACGTCTATTTACATTCCTGCTTCTTGTAAGTAGCCTTGAAAAGAAACTAGAGTTGACTGGTTTGGTTTTTTATTAATTGCTTTTTAGCTTTAAACAAAATTTCCCTTTTCAGGATACACATACTTGACCTCTTAATGAAGAGATTTTAATGATTTACAATCTATGCTGCTGCTTTTTAGTGGGATAACAGCTAAAAGTTTTTTCTTATCTGTTGGGGCTTGTGTGTCTTAGCAGCTGAATGACAGGCAGAAATACAGATATAGCCACACAGCTAAGCAGCAGTTTCCAGAATCTCTGATCCTTGGTTATGCTGGCTGGGGCATTGAAGTTCAGGTTCAAGAACATCTGGGATTGAAGGCTGGGAACCTCTGTACTAGAAGAAGATTGGGACAGTACTATATTACCCTATCAGGGTTCATTGTCTTCAAATGTCTACAACAGAATCTGTTTCCCTTAAATACATTGGCCAGTTAAAGATAATATTGCATTTTGATAGTTGCAGACTTGTTCACATGGCTTCTTCTCTTTGGATCATTAATGCTTGTAGGTGACTACTTGGTAGACATCTGTGTTAGGGGATGACATATGTTAGTATCAAAAAGGAACTCATAATGTGGTCAGATGCAAAGAGAGGGATCGGACTCTTGTGAAGAAAATGGTGATGACATAGGTTTTTCTGAGCTTTGCTACTGGAAGTTATAACTGAAGATGCAATAAAGATGAGAATAAAGTAGAATCCCTGCTATAAAAGTTAGGACTCTTCTCATATCCCTTATGCATCCCTTTATGCGTTATGGTGATGCCTCAAATATCAAGGTGCATTTTGGCAGGACCATATTGACCTGGTCAGATCTTGTAATTCCTGGACAATCAGTGGGATTGAGTCAAGACCTTGAATGCTGCTGCTGTACTTCCTGGCTGTCAGAAGAGACACAGTATCTCCCCCTCTGTTGTCCACCCCCAATAGATTTTTTTTAAATGTAGGAAAATGAGGAACTTTGTGCTGGTATAGTGACAAAATGTTTCTCTGCCTGGTATTTTGTAACAGAAGTCTTCCTATATGTGAAACAGGATTTTGCTTGAAAAATGAAAGAAATAATTAGGGAATAATAGTATAATATTCTGGTTCTCAGCTAATTTTCAGTACAGTTATAAATTCCTGCAGGGACTGCTAATGTTATTCTGGTAACTTTTCTGGTCTGCTTCTTGCAGTCTAGCCACCCAGACGCGTTAGTCATCCATTCCTAGTTGTTTAATAATCCTGGCAGTTTTTGAAGGCCGAGGTGTGAATATGCCTTAACACAATAGCTAGGGGCATTCTGATGTGCTTTAACAATATTTGCCCACATTCAATACTGTTGGAAACTTCTGCAGATATAATTACCTATTAAAATAGTTTTATTTTTTTTCCGTGTCCCCAAACCATAAGAACCTGTCTACACGCGGTGACAGTAGTTTGTGGGCCAAGTTGTCTTTGGGTGGGTACAGACAGTTATTTTGAGAGATTAAAGTAGTTTCATAGTTTTAGTTTCCAAGAATATAGAAACCCACAACTCTGTATCCTAGAGGCATTTATGGGATGATTGTTAACTCTACTAGCGGCTGTTTTACTCTTTTGTAAGAGGGTTTGCAGTCTGGCAGGCAGAGAGAGCACCTGTTGTCTCCAGCTTTCCCCCCTTTGCCTCTTTGGGGTATATATTCTGAACGCAGTAGCCAAGGTTTGGCCAATCCTGTCTTGTTTCATTGAGACAAGCACAAGACTTTCCTCTATGCAGTTAGCCCCTCTTGTAATTAGTCCATGTCTGTATAATGAACCACAACTTCCTGTTTCATCCAAACCAGTAAAATCTCATTGCTAGGTTTCAAATAGGTCAAGATCTTAAATCAACTTCAAAACATTATCTGGCCCTGCAATAATCATCATGTGACAGCCACCCGCTGTGTCCTTGGCCCCATGCTATGGCCTTAACTACCCATCTGCTGCTTCAATGCACCTCCCAAGACCTTTCCTACACTGGAATTCTCTCCCTAGGCTGGGAAGAGTTCCTTATTTTATTTTATTTATTTATTTATTTATTTGATTTTTACCCCGCCCCTCTAGACCATGTCTACTCGTTCCTTATAAGCTATGCTCTTGCTGAAGACCAAATATTGTGTTGGCTGGATTCAAGCTTGGAGTTAATATGATTACACCATGCACTTCTACCACTCTATCAGCTAGTGGTTAATAATGACAGAGAAGGTTTCACAGCACATGCTCATAAGAATGTAAGAACATAAGAAGAGCCCTGCTGGATCAGGCCAAGGGCCCATCTAGTCCATCTTCCTGTATCTCACAGTGGCCCCACCAGATGCCTCTGGGAGCACACGAGATACCTGTCTCCTGATACCACTCCCCTGCATCTGGCATTTGGAGGTACCTTCCTTTTAAGCCTGGAGATTATGCATCCCCATCATGGCTTGTAATCTGCGATGGACTTTTCCTCCAGAAATCTGTCCAATCCCCCTTTAAGGGTATCTAGGCCAGATGCCATCACCACATCCTGTGGCAACGAGTTTCACAGACTAAAAACACACTGGGTAAAGAAATATTTTCTTTTTCTGTTCTCACACTCTCAACACTCAATTGGAGTGGATGTCCCCCCAGTTCTGGTATGATAGGGAAAAGAGCTCCCTCTGTCCACTTTATCCGTCCCCTGCATAATTTTATACATCTAAGTCAGGGGTCAGGGAACTTTTTTACCTTTTACTTCCCCAAAAAATTTAAATACGCCGATATTACCCCCTTGATTCGAAAGGAAGGAAATCATACATTATTTGAACTAAAATATTATTGAATCTACACAGGCTGTGTACCGAACTAGCAGGATGCATCAAATTTGATATGTGCACTATTTTTGCTGGAACATATTGCACTCCAGCCATGGTGTGGTATAGGGGGTAGTAAGGTGTCCAACGTGCCTAGCAAGTTGCATTACATTTTTGCTACCTTGCAGAGGATATAATCATCATCAGTGGCTACCAGAGTGGTGCTAGCAATGACTTGCTAGAGATAGCCAATGCAGAATTGGGAGGGGGTTTCCCTACCACTTTAATCATTCTATGTGTGGTGTGCAAAAAGGAACAAACCAGGCTAAAAGCCATGTCACTCACCCTGGTGCCACAGCCCAATATCAAAGGACTAGTGTGCTTTTTTTATCATCATCAATGGAAAATTCAGCAGTGGAGGACTGGAAAAGATCGGTCTACATCCCAATCCCAAAGGACAATGCCAAAGAATGCTCCAACGACCGAACTATTGCACTCATTTCACACGCTAGCAAGGTTATGCTCAAAATCCTACAAGTTGGGCTTCAGCAGTATGTGGACCAAGAACTCCCACAAGTACAAGCTGGATTTTGAAGGGGCAGAGGAACTAGAGACCAAATTGCTAACATGTGCTGGATTATGGAGAAAGCCAGAGAGTTTCATAAAAACATCTACTTCTGCTTCATTGACTTTGCAAAAGCATGGCAGAAAGTGAGGAGGAATTAAAAAACCTCTTGGAAGGAAAGCAATGATAAACCTAGACAGCACCTTAAAAAGCCACCCTTCCCCCCCGCCTTAATTCAAGGTTTCTCTTTTTCTTGCCTGTTCTTTTTCATAGTTTCAGTCTCTCTCCCTCTCTCTCTCCCTCTCCCTCTCTCTCTCTCTCTCACACACACACACACACATACACACACACACGTGCGTGCGCCCATCCATCCATCAACCCACCCTCCCTCCATTTTCTCCCTCTCTCCACTTCCTCCCTCCATTTTCTACATACATTTAAATAAGCTTGATGAAGTCTTCGGTCTCTCGCACCTTTGTTCCCTCCTTCCCTTGCTTGCTCCTTGATCCTTTCCCTCCTCCTGCTTCTTTGCAGTCATTTCCAGAGGAAGCAGTCATTCAGAAGCCCTGGATTGATTGATTGATTGATTGATTGATTGCCGGGGCTAATCCACAGCTGTAACCAATCAAGCAGGCTAATCTCTGATCTCTGAATGAACGGAGGATTTACAAGTGCCCTGCTACAACCAAGGAAGTAACAGGGAGAGATAGCTTACAATTTGAGGTTTGGCTGCAGAGAGTGGAGGAGGGAGGGAGGGGGTAGCACTCTGCTCATTACCCCCAGGATTTTCACTTTTACCCCATTTGGGGTAATTTACCCCTGTTTCCCGATCTGTGATCTAAGTCATGTCTCCCCTCAGGCACCTGTTCTCTAGAACAAAGAGCCTCAAACGCTGTAGCCTTTCCTCATAAGGGAGGACCCCCAGCTCAGCAATCATTTTAATCACTCTTGTGGACCTTTTACAGTTCCACTATTTCATTTTTCTGTGTTGTGCAGATGTATAGCTTTTTCTTGCAGTTGACAGCTATATACCTCTTTCACTAAGAGTAGACAAGAACTGCCATTACCAGCAGGACAGTATAGGCAGTGACACTCATTTTGCCATTGTTTGCACAGAAAGTGGCTCCTTATAAAATTCAGAGTTTACAGAAAATACATATTCTTATTTTGATATTCATTGGAGCTGTAATGATTAGGGAACTGACTGTGCCGAGTTATGATAAAGTGATGCAAATAAAACTGCAACAGAACATAGAGGATTGTCTCTGTTTAAAAAACAGCATACAAAAACTTATTGTGTTTCAGAGCCACTAATTAATAAAAGTGCAAGAGACCAGGCTGGAGAATGTGTGCTAAACTGATGTTCTCTTCAATGTACTGATCAAAGAAAAGATAAGAGGAAGATTTGATGGAATTCATTCAAACCAGCTGAGTGCTCTGTATATGAAATTCAGGAAGTATGTGTTATCTGTTAGAGGTGTAACATTCAGATGAAGTATGTGGATGACAACATTCTCAGGTGGAAATGTAAATTATTTTCTTCCAAAAGCAGAAGTAGTCTTTCTATTCATATTTTTTTAATCATACAAGAATGTATGCAGATAAAGCAATGTGTGCCTGACCGTTTATGGCAACAGTGGGGGATCCTTATCGTCAGGTGTCCTGGTGCTGTGTGTATACAGTATATGTGTCTAGATAGGTGTGGTGCCTGATGCATCTTACAAACTACTTTAAAAAAATCAATAGCACTGTGATCGGGTTCTTCTTCTGTCATGGGCGATCCCCAAGTTTGTGCAGGAAAGAGAGTCAGAAGCTGGTTTAAAACTTTTACAGTGTCTCCTTTGTTCTTTAACACATCTAACTCTACAGCTTCAAAAGGATCTATCAAACTCAACTCAGGTAGAATCTTGTAACTTTGGACCTTCACATCAGGAGTTACTAAGTCACTCCTCACGTCGGGGCTGGTCCAAATTGCTCCCGATCTGTCATGGGCCTCAAAGGCATGCTCCGCACCGCGCAGATCGTGCCACAGCAGGGGTGCCTCGACCAATCCCCCTCGCGCGGCTGCTGGAGTAAAAAGGGACTGGGACGAATTACCTTCCTCCCCCACGCGGGAGACACACTAACTTTGTGACCCTGCCAGAAGTGTGAGGACTACACCACTTGTTGCAGGTTCTCACTACTGAAGTAATTTGTATTGAAGAAGCGTGGGATACCTTATTTGGAGACCGTAAGTGACATTCTCACCGACCCCATTCATTGTCATCTTTAGGTTAAAGTGTTTTCAAACATCAGTTGAAGCCAAATCGAACAAAACTTTCTAAAAATAATGATTTACATTTACACTGCGAGCTCATGCTATTTCAGATGATGGAGAATATGCCAGTAATATACGTAGTAACATACATCCATGACAGTTTTTTTCTTTTTGTGCTATGTTAGACCAGATAATCAGCAATTGTACTAGTGCTTATCAATTCTAACTGTTTTGCTACAGTCATCCAAGGAGTATTTAACACAAACTTTGGCAATGAATATACAGTATACCTGTCTTTGCAAATTATTTGGAACTTCCAGTCCTCTGAAGGGGATAAAGTAAGATTTAATGTTCTGTATACATTATATGGTTTTTTGATGAAGGAGGAGGCCGGGGTGGGTGGGGAAGGCTAGATAAAGGAGAAAATAAAGCAAGTATTTGACTGCGATAGCCAGCCAAATGCATTTGTCCACTAAACTGGGAGAAAGCTGTACGCCCCTCCAAGAGTTCATATTTGTGTCCAAGTAATGGAGGTTAGTCTCTAGATTTCCTAATCCCCTAACTACTGGTCACTGATGTTTGAAAACTGCCTCCTAACTATGGATCCCTGATATATTCTTAGACTACAACTCCCAGAAATCATGGCCAGTATAGTGAGCAGTGGGGACCCATGATTTGGAATCATTACTTCATTACTTTCATTCATTGAAATTATTGTCAGTATCTTGAATGGAAGGAACCTCTTTCCATTAATCCATTAATGTGCTTGAATGGGTTGATCATCTTAGGTCAATCTATCCATACACTAGGTGAATTATGCTCTGGAAGAAAAATCTGTGTTTGCATTTGGGTAGGGTAACATGAAGTTTAGGCTGACAGTTTATATTGTAAATGGACCTTTCACACATTACAGAAAACAATTCACAACCACAGTGTTATATGCTTATCATGAGCCTTTACATTTAATTAGATGTATTAATTTGAAATAATACAGCCAATATGTGCTTATATATCTGTTACGGACAAATGGCACTAAAATCTGTTAATGTCTTTGTCTTTGTTTTTTCCCCTGTGATGATGTTGTAACTCTTCATGGAAATAATTGTGGAGAAGAGCTATAACTTCTCCATATTTAGATTTCATCGAAGCTGTCATTGCAGAATTATAAGACAGGAAATGATGGATACACCCAGTACTTTGAGCAGTGACAACTTGTTAAAAGTATGGGATATATTTAAACTATCAGAATATTTTAAGTCAATGAAGCAATAGGTGGAGCTGCAACTGAACAGTGAGAAGGAGGAAATTTAATAGTTTGAATTAAATATTAATCTGGAGCATAATACTTACCCTTGTCAACATGTTCTTTAAAACATGGATTAAAACTGTAATTAACAATTTTTTTTAAAAAAATGTGGAACAAAAAGTCTCTTATAGTTGAGATAGAATACAAAGAACATAGCTGTGTACTTAAGCCATGTGTTTTAAGTCCATCCAGCTGCAGTTTAAGAGTAGATATGGGGATGCATAAAAAAACAAATCGCAAAATTCGTTAAAAATCACTATTTGTTAAATAATCATTCTTTTGAATTAGTGAGTTCCAGAGATACCAACAAATATGAAAGGATGATTATTGCTCCATTTTTATTTGTCCCCCATAGGAAGAGAGGCAAGACTAGTCTTCCCTCTCTGCCTATGGCTTTCCCATTCTACCTGTGGACCTGCTGCTCAGTGAGCCCATAGGTAGCCAGCCAGCCCCACAGCCTGTCCCCCACAGCAGTGGGCCACAGCAGTGGGTGGTGGCTGCGGCAGCTGCTGTGGCCCAGACCACCACAGATGGCGGTGGTGGTAGTGGTGGCGGCGGCATGGATTGCAGCACCAAGGTAGGGAGGCAACAGGGTAGTTGGAAGGGGGCAGGGTGGGCCAGATTTTTTAAAAAAACAAAACAAAAAACTGATGAACTTATTCGTGGTTCGTTGGTTCATGGGGAGATTTGTGGTTCATGGTTCGTCAACTTTGACGGACCATGAACCAGGACGAACCGCCATTTTTGTGGTTCGTCGCCATCTCTAGTTAAGAGCATCAAATGCACCTCCTTTCCAGGTTGACACCAGCAATAAACCTGGATTTACCCAGAATTCAGTCTCACTACGGTTATTTTCAAGTAAGGATTTTTAGGATGTCTGCCTTTATCTTACACTTCTAAAATTAGTGCTTCCGCAATAGCTGACATTTGGCAATGTGTTTTTAATACTTTTAAGAAGAACACAAAGCATAAAATAAATGTTACAGTCCATATGTCAGTGAAATAGAAACATTGACTGGTTCCCTGGTATTTTAACAAAATATTTATCTGACAGCCATTTTCCAGCTGTCATATAAAACAAGAATGAGATAGGAGGAACTGTGCAGATATTAATAGGCTTTATATTCCATGGCTAAGGTCTATGAGATAGGCAATTTTAAACTAAACCTGATTAGATAGTTTTGATATTCAGAGACATAAACACAACTTTTCATCAGCTTGGAAAGGAAAAGTTCAACACTTGAAACTATACTGTAGGGTGGGGGTAAAACCATATTCTCCCCTACTGACCCTTACTGGCAGAAATCCTGATGTTGTGTGTATATACGTATATATACATGGAGTGAGATAAATGTGATTCTGGACACATCTTAAGAAGCCTATCAAGTTTTTTAAAAGTTTAAGAGCAACAGGATTTTTATTCAGGATTCTGGCAGCAAAGAGATTTCCCTCTTTCAGGCCAATGCACACTGTTTAAAAAAAAAACTGCGTTCATACTGTTAGTTATCTTGTGTTTTTATTTGATTGTTAAAATATGCAATATAAGCCCAACAGACTCCTTTTAGGTCCTAGCAAAGTATAAACATACAGTATAGTCGATTTTAAAGTGATTTCTGGTTTAATATATAAAGTAGATTTCATTGGTGTTGCATTCCAAAAATGAGTATGATCTTTTGAACCTTAAAGTGCTAACTTTAAAAATAAGGCCTAACTATTAGCTAATATTGATTGGACTCTGAAAATGCCCTGGAGGGGGAAATGAAAGAGGAATCAAAACAAAAACCATAAAAGCAGGGGGAGAGTTTATTTCAGTGCTTCTGAAGTAGTGTCATCATTACAGTATTAGCACACTCTAAAGTATAGGTGAGAAAACAGATGTCCACAGGGCTGTACAAGTCCACCTTTGGTTCTTAGAGGGACATAGCCACTCCTTGGTAATGAAACTCGATGAATGACCTTGGGCCAGTCATTCTCTATCTCACTTTGTGAGGTTGTGGCATTAAGGCGGGATGGAGGGGAGCCATATATGCCATCTTTAGAGCACTGGAGGAAAGGTAGTACATAAATGTAACAAATCTCCAAATAATAGACAGAATTGTACTCTGAAGTCATATGATTGTGATAAACTGCCGCATAAAGAGGCATTGTCGAGGCTATATTTATTGTAGGAAACAAGGCATGGTTTTACAGCATAGTGCACAAATTCAATAATCTGCTTCTAGGAGAGTGTGCAAAAATATGCATAACATTTACATAAGGGAAGAAGGTGCAACTTTATGCCATTGGGACAGCTAATTCATCATTATTTATTATGCCCTTTGTTTAGACACAGTTTTTTCCTATGCTGTAGTTATAATTCATCATGAAAAAATGCAGTATAATTTTCAATATCCAGTGTTTGCATATGTATTCCAGGAGATGATATAATCCAACAGTGAAATCTGCAATGGATATTATGCTGTGTCTTTCCAAAACCAGAACAACAAAAATTAGGAAATGCTTATAATTTTAAATAGGTGCGAACTATGTAAGATTTTATCATTAGTTTATATTCTCTAAGTAAGATTTGTTAATCCAGCCTGACATTCAAGTTCAAATGTAAACTAAATCTGAGAAGCATCTACATTGGGATAGTTCTTTCATTCATATTACAAGACTTGGTTATAATTTCCAACATTACTGTAATCTCTCCACTGTATATATAGTTTTTCTCATCAGGTGTGTTTCACTGTTAATTGTTGCAGAGTTTTGAATTTTGGTAAAATTCCTCTAGCTGTGCAACAGAAGTGCAGGGATTCACACAGCATAATTAGTTTTGAAGTCCCCCAGAATGATTCACCCTTCCCCCCCCATCAACTAGCATGTACACTCTCAATACCTCACTCTGAGACATTATTAGGACGAAAGAATAAAAGCCATTTTCTTTTCTTGCAGTTGACTGACTGAGTTTCAACAACAGGCCTCAGCAGACAAACTGACACTTTCCAACAGACAACTGGGGGGGGGGGATTTTTTTTTTTTAAAAAAAAGACAGAACAAAGAGGCAGGGCTCTTTTTAAATTAAAGGCAGAGAAGTAACTGTTGGATAGTGCTGTTAGTGATTGACAGTCACCCCAGACCAGACAGTCCTCCCAGTGATATCTACTAGAGAGGCAGGGTTGCAAACCCCACCATTAATTGCCTAACAGTGTTCTAAGGCAGTGGTCCCCAACCTTTTCCAAACCACGGATTGGTTGGGGGGGCGAGGCCGTGTGTGTGTGTGTGGCAGGATACCCCCATACTCGTGGGTAGGTGGGCTGCACTCCGTGGATGGGTGAGGCGTGCTTGTAGGTGGGGCACGCTTGCACGCATGCATGGATGAGCAGGGAGAGTTCACAGGTGGGCGGAGCATGCTCACCTACACGGGCAGGTGGACGGGGCATCCGTACGTGCAGGTGGGCGGGCTGTGCGTGCGGGTGGGCAATCATCAGATTCCATGATACCGTTTACACAGTCAAGGCATCAAGTGCCAGAAGCAGCAAAGAAACATCTTTGAACCTCCACCATGTTTGACTGTAGGGACTGTGTTCTTTTCTTTGAATGCCTCATTTCTTTTTCTGTAAACAGTGCCATGATGTCCTTTACCAAAAAGCTTTACTTTTGTCTCATCTGTCCACAGTACATTCTCCCAGAAGGATTGTGGTTTTGTCACATAAGTTTTGGCATACTCCAGTCTTGCTTTTTTATGCCTTTGTGTCAGCAGTGATGTCCTCCTGAGTCTGCTTCTGTAAGCATCCCTTTTCATTCAGATGGCGATGGATAGTGCGAGCTGACACTGTTGTACCCTATCTCTGCAGATCAGCTTGAATTTTTTGGGAAGTGAATCTGGGTTCTTTATCCACCATTTGAACAATGCTTCGTTGTAATTTTTCATTAATTTTGCTCTTCCATCCACATCCACTGTAGGTTTACAGTGCCATGGGCTGTAAATCTCTTGATGATATTGTGCATGGTGGACAGGAGCATTAAGATCT
Organism: Pogona vitticeps; assembly: GCF_051106095.1. Classification (NCBI taxonomy): domain Eukaryota; kingdom Metazoa; phylum Chordata; class Lepidosauria; order Squamata; family Agamidae; genus Pogona; species Pogona vitticeps. The sequence goes on from NC_135786.1 coordinate 168,070,474, forward strand.
CTGGAGAGGGACTTGTAACCTTGAGATTGTTGATGTTTCTCCACAATTTTCTCTCTCAAATCCACAGACAACTCTTTACATGTCATTCTTTTCTCCATGCTCAGTTTCACACACAACACAAAGGTCTAAACACATATTAAAGGAGTATCATATGCTTGAAAAGCAATTATTTCTTACAATTTAGAGAGGGTGCCAATAATTTTGGCCAGTGCATTTTGGGGTTTCTGTGTGGGATTGTATCAGATTTCTTCTCTCTGTTTTTTGTGTTGTTCCAATGCAAACCAAAGAAATGAACATGTGAGTACCAAAACATTTGCAACTGCAACAATTTTCTGACCGAAGGGTTGCATTTTCTGACAGAATTGCAAGGGTGCCAATATTTTTGGCCATGACTGTATATAATTTGTTCTGTGTGATTTTCAGAAGGTACAGTTAATTTGCAGCCTTGTTTATTTGTTTGTTTAACTTATATGCCTCCTACACTATCCAAAGGTCTCTGGGTGGCTTACAACAATTAAAATACAATTAAAATATAGTGTTCTAGTGTTACAAGTGTTCTCCAGATTAGTGTTATAGTGTTCTCCAGATTAGTTTTTTTTACATTTTTTTCTAAAGATGAGATGCATCTAACAACAAATCACAAAAATTAAACACCTCTCTCTCTCTCTCTCTCTCTCTCTCTCTCTCTCTCTGTGTGTGTGTGTGTGTGTGTGTGTGTGTGTGTATAGTAGGACCCCCATATCCGTGGGGGATCTGTTCCAGGATCTACCACAAATGCCTGAAAGTGTGGATAGTACTGTATCCTATGTACAACATAGTATATTGTATATATGGCTGCAATAAACCGCAGATAACTGAAACCACAGATATTGATCCCATGGATATGGCAGTCCTACTGTACACCCCAGAGATATTGAAACATCAGGCATAACCAGCAGTTATCATAATGCTGATATTAAAAAATTGACCAAGGACATTCTCTCAAATGTAGGCATTCTTACTTTTCCCCCTAAAAATGGGAGTTGAGAAGGTTTTAACATGGCACTGACAAGACAGTAATTTTTGGGACCATTCAGATCTCCTGGAGAAAATATTCCATCAGGTAGAATGTGGAGAGCTATAACAGAAAAGTATCTGTCTTGTAAAAAGGAAACTGTGCCAGTAAGCTTCTAAAAATTATAGCCAACTACACAAGACTTGCAAAATGCATTTAAATAGACAAAATAAATTCTTGAGTGAAATGCCCTACCATATGATACGACTTAGTAAATAATGGTTTGAAAGGAAAAGTTTTTATACTTTAGTACTTTAAAAGCGTCCTTGGGTGCCAGCATGCCCCAGCTCAGTGTCTGGAAAACAGAACTAGTCAAGATCATGTCATACATTTTGATTGTCAGACATAACATTTACCATTTTAGTTAGAATTAAACAGAAGGAGGAAGCATATTAAATGTATAAGGAAAAGAAGTAGCAGTACAAATATCTAAACAGTTCTGAATTATGAATATTTTTGTATGCATGCAGAAAACAAACCCTGGCACATTCAGCAGACTGACTGTAAATGGAAGTTATGCCAAAAAAGACAGTTTCTATTCTTTTTTTGTTGTTGTTCAGCATAGTACATATCAGAGTGAAGAGCAAAAGTTGCCACCTTCTTTTCCTGTACCATTCCGAGCTGACAGCAGGTGTTCTCAGGATTTCTAGGGTTATCTCACTGCTCACTCCTCTCCTTTAGAGAAGGGGTCCTTCCTCACAGCAAAATGCTGTGAGTGAAATGCTCCAAGAGAACACTTGTGCTGGTGTTTGATTGCAGGAGTGGTAAATTTGTTTAAAGTTTTAAGTATGTGTAGCATGAATGTGGGCAAAGTGTTTGGGATTAGACACGGCAAGGGTTAAGTTGTGCCCTTTCATACGAAGTCCTCCACGTGACACCAAGGGTGCCGTGTGGTCCTTCCCCTCAACCCCCAGCTGACCTGCCCACTCACAATCCGCGGTCCACCTCCGGGGTCCTCCTTCTTTGGCAGTCCTCTTATCTGGGCAGGAGCTCAAGCTGCCCTTTCCTGCCTCTTCTGGCAGCTGACCACTCAAATGAGGAGGCAGGACAGGAATTCTCCCAGCATGGCCATTGCATGGTTGGCTGCCGGAGGAGGTGGGGAAGAACAGCCTGAGCTCCTGCCTGGACTGGAGAACCACTGGAGGAGGACCCTGGCAGCGCACAATGGATTGTGAGTAGGCCAGCTGGCCAGGAGGTAGGGAGAGGAAAGGTGTGGCACTTGTGGTGCCACATGGAGGACTTCATACGAAGGGGCACACATTAATTCATGCCCATCCCTATTTGTGACCTGTGTGTTCTCTCTGGCTGCCTTATCCACAGTGCTATACCCTGAGGAAGGGCATCTTCTGGACTCCTCCAAGAAAAGTGTGGGCTCATGCTCAGGAGGACCTTGTAGTGGAATCGGTGTTTTCCTGTAGTGAATGCGGTGGCAGCGCTCCATGGTATTCCGATGACAACTGCCTCTGCCACCTTTTAGGTGGAGGCCATGATCTTCTTTTCCTCCTAAGGAAAGCTACATATTTCATCACCCTCATTCTGGGCTTGCACCAGTGATAGTGCCCTGGTGATATGCAAGGACATGTACTTCTAGATTTGCTTTCTATGTTAATGTAGTTAGTAAGCCTTAGCTTAGATCATTTTGGGGTGTTTCTCCTTATTTTATTCAACAGCTCTGATTATAGATGATTGTTGTTGTATGAATACATTTTCAAATTCAGCTATTTGGAGCTTTAATATAGAAAACAGATTTACAGTCAAGTAAGTTCTACCCCACCCCTTCACGGATTGCTGCCTTGTTGTGGTGAAGGGGCTTGAGAAATTCAGAGAAGCTATGGGCTATGCCGTGCAGGGACACCCAAGATGGACAGGTCATAGTGGAAAGTTCTGACTAAATGCAATCCACCTGGAGCAGGAACTGGCAAGCCACTCCAGTATCTTTGCCAAGAAAACTCAATTAACAGAAACAAAAGAGTTGGACACGACTAAACAACAAAAGTTCTACTCATTTCTCATGTGTGTGGGTGCGGTATAAGTAAGCCAGGATTTGTTGAAAACAAATACAGTATTCTATTGCAAACTGTGACATTTTAAGATGCTCCATGAAGATTTTATGTAATCCCAGGAATAGCTAGACAGTGGACCCTCTACTTACGAAATTAATCCGTATTGAAACCGTGGCTGCAGGTTGAAAAGTCTGTAGGTCGAGTCTCCATTGACCTACAATGCATTGAAAACCAATTAATCCTGTAACCGGCCGTTTTTGTTCCATTTTGGGTTTTTTCTGGTCTGTAGGTTGATTCTCCGGCTTCAAGTCGAACCTAAATTTTGCAGCCAGAGAAGTCTGTAACTTGAAAAGTCTGTAAGTCGAGCCATCTGTAAGTCGAGGGTCCACTGTATAGGATTCTGTAAGGGATTTGCCTTTTCCTGCTCTTCAGGTAATTCCTATGCTTGAGAAGAACCAATTATGAAAAAACGGTGAAGATGATATTCCTATATACAGTGGTGCCTCGCTTAACGATTACCTTGTTAAACAACGAAACTGCTTGATGATGAGGTTTTTGCGATCGCAAAACGATGTTCTAATAGGAAAAATTCGCTTCATGATGATCGGTTCCCTGCTTTGGGAACTGATTTTTCGCTAGACAGTGATTTTCAAATAGCTGATTGGTGGCTCTAAAACGGCCGCCTGCTGTGCAAAATGGCTCCCCACTGTGCTTTAGGATGGATTCGTCGCTATACAGGCACCAGAAAATGGCCGCCCTATGGAGAATCTTCACTTTACGATGAGGTATTTAGCCCATTGGAACGCATTGAAGGGTTTTCAATGCGTTTCAATGGGTTTTTTAAATTCACTTGACGACGATTTCGTTTAACAGCGATTTCGCTGGAACGAATTAACATCGTCAAGCGAGGCACCACTGTACTCTCTAAAGGTCCTTGAAAAATGCAGTGCAAGGTGGGAAGATTTGAAGGAAAAGTCATCAGAAGTAAAGGGAGGGGAAGATCTGGCTGTGGGAGTGATGTTGAAGGAGAAGGTGTCTGTGGTCTTCTGGTGGCAGCAGCAGAAACAGCCTTGTGGACAGTGGTTTAATCCTTTTTGAAGTTCAAGTCACTTTGCCCAGAACCATGGTCACTTTTCAGTTAGTGGCATGCTGACACGCTGATTTATATATTTGGCTATCAGCAGTTCAGGAGTACTTGCTCAGGAGCAGAGCCCAGCTTCTAGACATTTTGGAAATAAAAGCCTGTCTTATTTACATATTTTGATTGTCATATATTGTTATGTTTTCTTAATGAATTTCATCAAAGTTAGGGATTAGTTTTAAAAAGTATTATCATTTCATTTTTGTTATTAATATATATACCACATCCCGTTCTTTGCATACCACTATTATGATACATACGTTAAAGACTGGTAAAAGTCTCATTATTTTATCATAGGTTGTTTTAATTTTGCTGTTGGTACACCTGCTAAAAAAAAAGAAGAGTCTTGGCTTAATTTCTAGAAATCCCTTGTGTTTGTAGGGGAAAATTTAGTAACGAGATTAATTTACCCTGCTAATTCTGAAACCATATGGTTTGTGTGTGTGTGTGTGTGTGAGAGAGAGAGAGAGAGAGAGAGAGAAAGAGAGAGAGAATCTAGGTTTTCTGAATACAGTATTTATCTAAATCATTATAAATAGCAAACTACCGCATACTCATTATATGGCTTGTACTTTCCTGCCTCACCCAGTATCTTGCACAAAAGAATAATCTGTCTTGCTGAGGATGATTCCGGAGACATATGTACTGAGGCTGATGAGAAGGAGCAGCTTTCAGCATGAAAAAAGTAAAAGGCAGTGCTGAGCAGTTTCAGAGAAAGTTCTTAATTCCCATGAGTAAAATCTGGAAGTGGGAAAGGAATAAACTATTATAAACGCAGTTCACAACAAAAAAGAGACTCCCTCCAAAATTACTCCCATGTTTTAGCTGTTGTAATGCAAGCTCCCCCTCCCCGAGCATTCTTGCATGCAAAGATGAAAGATCTTCTCATTGATAGCTTGTTGGCAGTGGGGTTATTCAATATGTAATAATAGAAAAATAAAAAATATAATCACTTAAAAAATAAATAGGAGAAATAATATGTATATTAGTGTCAAATGTGATCAGTGATCCGTTTGTCTTTTTGTTACTGTTGAATCATCTTTAAGGCAAAACAGAACACACACCATTGTTTCCCTGCTTGTTCTAAAGTTTGTTCAGTACAATGAGCCTTGATAGTTAAGGCCTAGTTAACCATTTTAACCCTGGCATGATTCCAGTAAGTGTATGGAGGCCATTAGAGTACTAAGCAGTTAATGATTCCCCTTATTTCAGTGCAGTTCCTGTTGTAAATTCTCTTCTCATACTGGAGCCTTCTGTGGTCCTAACTGACTCCTACCAGTGAAAGCAGTGGGACTTCACATTGCACTCCCCTGAAGCTTCATTGAAATACAGTACTGTACCTTTCCATGATTACAACACATCCACATAACTCTGTGTTCTTTTGTACATACACCTCCCTTTCTCTTACGCATCCATTCTCCCTGTTCTCTTTCACTTAAATACATAGATATTGCTTTAAATTGTAGTTCTAGATGTTTTTGCTTACCCAGGGCAGTTTCAACAACCAGGAATAGTAGCTTCTTTTTTCACTGTACAGTGGGGTCTTGACTTAAGAACGGCTTGAGTTAAGAACATTTTGACTTAAGAACCACTCTCATAGGAAAATATTGACTTGACTTACATACTTAGATTTGAGTTAAGAACTGAAAAAAACACATGGGAGGCAGGGAAAGTGCAAAATTTGAACTTTCAGTTAACTGTTGGCCAGTGAAAAGGGTGCCTGTCTGCTTCCTCACTCCTCCCAGCATTTAGAGAGTGGATTGGGAGACAGTCTTCGGACTGCCTGGTACTGTACTGCCTGGACTGTATTTTCCCCGCCTTCCCTGAACCTTTCTTGATCTAAGAAAAAAAGAAACAAAATATCCCCATCTAGTGGTCGAAGGCAGAATAGCAGCTTCCCATTAATTTCTATGGACGGAAGAGAGCAGATACGGATCAAATGGTTTTCAATGCATTCCTATGGGAAATGCAGATTTGACCTGAGAACTTTTTGATTTGAGAACCGCCTTCCAATACGGATTAAGTTCTCAAGTCAAGACCCCACTGTATTCATGCTAATAGCTTTGCTGCAGCAACTGGTTAGAGCAGTCATGCAGGTTCTTTTTTAGATTATAAGGAACCAAGATCCTGTTGTTCCTGGCCTTCCCAGGTCTTGTCACAGTAGTATTGCTAGCAGAAGTAAAGCAGAACCTATTATAAAGAGGTCAACATCCAACTATAGCCAGGTGCAGCCAAGACTGTTGGCATTGGAAACATAGTGATGGTTATCTCCATCCTTTGTTGTTTCCTCTGCATTGCAGGAGGCTGCAAACCCCTTTAGGGCAGGAATAGTTCTCTTAGACTGTATGAAGTGTCATCCACACTGAATAGCAGTACAAAAATAATGGCACAACAAAATAGAACTTTGAAATACTCATTTAGATGGGAGCAAGCAAGCTATGGAAAAGACTAATAACGTGCTCTAAATGTTACAAGAGGTCTTCCGTTGTTGTTTGCCAGGAGGGGATTTGGGTAAAAGTTAGTGTGAAAAGAACTGAAAGCCTTTAATAGCTATTTTGTGACATTTCCTGTTAGTTGCAACGGTTCTGCTGCTCTCAGTGCAAAACAGGCTTCCAGAACCTTTATGTGAGAGGTGTCTAGTCCTTAGCGAAAGCAAACAGTAGTCTAGATCAGTGATTCCCAAACTTTTTTCGCTTGCGTCCCCTTTGGCAGCCTATTTCCATAAATTGTACTCTTCGCGTTAGTAAAATGTTTGTAATTACTATGTTTGCTGGTTTTTCAAATTTCTGTGTTGTAACTATAAATAAATACTCCAGTAATGGGATTAAAAAGTAGTAGAATAATAAGGTGAACAGACACTGCATATATATTAACATTCAGAATTCAAAAGATAGAGTAAATTCAAGTATATACATCATAGAAGACTTGGAAGAACTCACTCATTGAAGGCTGTTCACAGGACTGATTGAAGTGCCAATAATATATACACTGGTACTGGAACAACAGCAAAGTGGAGAAGAGTCAGAGCTGAGCCTCTGAGGGGTGCGCTGCTGAGTATGTGCACTGTAGTGGCATGTTTGCAACACATTGTTTAGGAAAGGACTCCTCACCATTTGCCAAAATAACATAGGGCTTTTTTTCAAATTTAAATAATGATGAAAGCCTGCATCATTCATCACTATATTCAATTAATTTCACAACTTTTTTCTTTTTATCTTGTCTTACATTGTTGAAGTACACTTCTTTTCCTGCCTGTGAAAGAGAGAGAGAGAAAAAAGAGAAAGTAGAGAGTGAGCCGTCCCCTCAACAAAAAACACTTGCGCGAGATGAAGTGGGGAGAGTGGGGGAGACATTAGAAGGCAAAGGGGTGAATATAGGGGAAGAGACAAAGAGGGAACTGAAGGAAAGAGAGGAAATGATTGAGATTTGCTTGGCAGAGGAGAAAGAGAGGGAAGGAGAGGAGGAGGAAGATATAAAAGATCAGAGTGGGAGGAGACAATTTAGAATACTGGGAATGTCAGAGAAGTGAGAGGAAAAAGGAGAAAGGGGGAAAGAGAAAGAGGCTGAATATGATAGAATGAGAGGATTGTTGGAAGATTTTCCCAATCTGAAGACAGGAGGGTTGTTGCCTAATCTGGACATCTCCAAAGGAAAAGAGACACAAGGGAAAAGAGACACAAGTGGACTTCCTAGAATGGACAGTAGTGGTACATCCGCGAGGACAAGGTTGCTGGAAGAAAGTGATCCGGCCGGACTCCTCGTTCAGCAGCCTACCATCGGAGGGCAACTGGGCCAGACACCCCTATTGTGGGACCATCTGCGTGGTGAGGAATACACCCGTGAGGAAGCCCACCGATTGCGAACAGTTTAGACCAGCCCCTTTATAAATCCTTTCAGTTCAAAGATAGAATTGTTGTCCCCTCAGAACAGACAGTTGCCCGATATAATTTTATTTGAACCAGTTGAAGTGATGGTCAATTCTCCAAATGTTAAGATCAATAAATCTGGTAATATTAAAAAGATTATTTCCCACCAAAAGAGAGGAACTGCTCCAGATATATAATGAACCCGACCACACTGCCATTATACAATGTTTTTCATGTACCCTTAAATGTCGTGGTTCCTGCCCCTGCAGGAACACATACAGTGTGAAAGTAGTAGCACTATAGATATGGATGACTCCCATACTCCATTATCATGCCTGCAGGATGACTGACCACTTCCCCTTCACTCAATGCGTTTTATAGGGTGGTTCTGAAGATAAATGAACCATGTACCCTATTTCCCTGAAAACAAGACCTAACCTGAAAATAAGCCCTAATATTATTTTTCAGAATGCTCTTAATATAAGCCCTACCCCCAAAATAAGGCCCAGTTAAGTGAAACCCCACCCTCCACCATTGTGCAGCAACCAGAAGAAGTTATGACTGTATTTGAATAAATACAGATTGTTGTACATGAAAAAAAATCCCCTGACAAAAAGCCCTAATATGTTTTTGGAGCAAAACTTAATATAAGACCCTGTCTTATTTTCAGGGAAACATAGTATTTCATAGCACTCTGTGCACTCAAAAATTATGTTAAAATTAGATTATGAATGTTCTGACATATATCTTTTATGCTTCCTCCAGTTCCTAGCCATCTAAAATTATACTGCCTAAAGCAATTAATATTGGTTCAGTTCATCTATTGGCACTTTGGTAAAAAGCATCACTAAATTGCTTCTTGAATCTGTTACAGTCTTCATTCTTTTCTCTGAAATTGTGTGCCGTGATCAAGTATTTAGGGGTTTTCTAGTGGATATGTAAGAGTGTGTGTAAATGGAGGAAGAATAGGTGTACAGTGGTGCCTCTCACAACGATGTTAATTGGTTCCAAAAAAATCAACGTTGTGTGAAACATCGTTCTGTGAAACACCATTTCCCATAGGAATGCATTGAAAACCGGTTAATCTGTTCCAATTGGAACGGATTGCTGTCTTTAAGTGAAAAAACCCATTGGAAACATCGTTGAGTGAAACAATGTTTCCTCCATTGGAATGTATTGAAGCCGACTCAATACATTTCAATGGCTTTGCGAAGTCCTTTTTCGCTCCTGTAAAAGTGCCTTACAATGTTTGGAACCTGTTTTAAATGCTTGCAATCGTTAGCCCACCTCCTGAACCTTATGCAAACTTAATTTGGTGTTGTTCTGAGTCGTCTTTAATTTTTGGTGATTTTTTGAGTTTTCTCTCATTGGAATGCATTGGAGGGAAAGTTCAATGCATTCCAATGAGAGAGAAAATTCAAAAAATCACCAAAAATTAAGGATGACTCAGAACAACACCAAATTAAGTTTGCATAGGGTTCAGGAGGTGGGCTAACGATTGCAAGCATTTAAAACCTGTTCCAAACATTGTAAGGCACTTTTAAATGAGCGAAAACGGACATCGGAAAGAGCTTCAAAAGCAGGAAAACGGAGATCAAAGAGCCCTTTCCGATGTCAGTTTTTGCTCATTTAAAAGTGCCTTACAATGTTTGGAACAGGTTTTAAATGCTTGCAATCGTTAGCCCACCTCCTGAACCGTACGCAGACTTAATTTGGTGTTGTTCCGAGTCGTCCTTAATTTTTGGTGATTTTTTGAATTTTCTCTCATTGGAATGCATTGAACTTTCCGTCCAATGCATTCCAATGAGAGAAAATTCAGAAAATCACTAAAAATTAAGGACGACTCAGAACAACACCAAATTAAGTTTGCATAGGATTCAGGAGGTGGGCTAACGATTGCAAGCATTTAAAACCTGTTCCAAACATTGTAAGACCCTTAGAAATGAGCGAAAACGGAAGAGCTTCAAAAGCACTGAAGCCGGCTTCAGTGCTTTTGAAGTCCTTTCTGATGTCCCCTTTCACTCATTTTTAAGTGTCTTACCATGTTTGGAACATGATTTAAATGCTTGCAATCGTTAGCCCACCTCCTGAACCCTATGCAAACTTAATTTGGTGTTGTTCTGAGTCTTCGTTAATGTTTGGTGATTTTTTGTTTTCCCTATTTAAATGCATTGAACTGTCCATTCAATTGATTTAAATGGGGAAAATAAAAAAATCACCAAAAATTAATGAAGACTCAGAACAAAACCAAATTAAGTTTGCACATGTTTCACAAGGTGCACTGTGGAATCCAAGCATTTAAAACAGGTTTCAAACATTTTAAGACACTTTTAAATGAGCAAAAAGGGACATCGTTAAGTGAAATTCCCCCATAGAAAACATCGTTAAACGATGGGGGAAATTCCTCAAAAAAACTCATCGCTGTGTGAATTCATCGTTGTATGAAGCAATCGTTGTGCGAGGCACCATTGTACTAATTGGGTGGTGTTGGAGGATGGTTTGGTTCATTTCTCCTGCAGACACGATAACTTACAGTGCTGCTAAAGTGGAAAGCAGGAAGAATCTGCCAGAGTAGTGAAGGAGAATAATGTAAGTTCATTTGCAATTTGAACATATTTTTGCTTTGGAAATGTGGAATGGGGGTTTGTGTTCATTACTAATAAGAAAGCAAAACACTTGTGTATATTGCTGTGTGCCTTTATAGTCTGATTTGTGTACTTGAAGTAGTCCACACAAGCCCTTTTAAACTCTGGCATCTTCAGTTAAAAGGATCAGGTAGCAGGTGGTATGAAAGATATCTCCCTGACAAAGTTTGTTCTCATTTTCCTCAGCATTGGGAGGGGCTGCTCCATGCATGTGGGGTTCCAGCTGTGACTGGAAGCAAATGGGCAGCAACATTGGCTCGACTGCACTGCCCCGAGGCAGCATTGCATGGAAAGATGGCTTAGAGAGAATGTTGCTGCCTAAGAATGGAAGGATTTATTGTCAGTCTGAGTACAACTTTGAATTGGCTGAACAAATAGTGTGAGCAGGTATAATTCATCCTTACAACTTCTTCTTGAATGTGTGCCTTAGTGAGTTGAAGTGTGCCAGGAGTGCGAAAGCAATTCCACCAGAAGGCTGGATTTTGTATACTTCTAGCACAATATTCAAACTTGAGAATCCAGACTAAGATGTGCCCAACCTGTTCAGGAATTAATCGCCATATCAACAGAAGAGAATGGATAAAACTGAAGCTGTTGTACTTTGCACATATCGTGAGAAGACAAGATTAACTGAAAAAGATAATAATGATATTTTGAAGGCAGTAGGAAGAGAGGATGGCTAAAGATCAGATGGATTGATTCAGTACGGGAACCACCGCTTTGAGTTTGCAAGACATGAGGACATTTTGGAGGTAATTACTGTCAAGTGGGCAGCAGTCTGACAGCACATTAGAACGACAGTGCTCTTCTGTAGGTCTAACAGAGCATTTCACTGTAGAGTTTATCTTCATGTAGGAACAAAGCCTAAATCATAAATAGCTCTGAAATTTATGATGCCTTGCTTGTACATTTGGCTGCATGGTCTTTATAGTGATGTACAGGGATCTGTGTGTTCTCTTATTTAGCATTTATATGATATAGCTGTGTTTAAAAATTGAAAGCAGCCAAGCATAATCTTTTCTAACGAGAAACACTCCATGAATGCCATTCTGAGTTGTTTCTTCGGACAGCTCTTCTCACTTCTGTAGTCCTCCAGCAGCCTCCCATTGACTACAGTGGAACCTCGACTTACGAATGTCCATACCTATGAACATTTCGACAAAATTTTGCTTTGACTTTCGAATGGAGCTTCGACTTATGAATGGAGCTTCAACTTATGAACAGAAAAAAAGTGTTCTGTTTAAAAGGTGTTCCCTCCCCCCCTCCTTTCCTGCCCTTTTTTTTTTGACCTCAGTTCATCTTAGGTCAAAAGAAGAAGAAAAAAAAAAGAAATTCTCCCCCTAGTTGTAGAGTATGGACTAACCAGCTTTGCATTAGTGTCCTGTGGGAACTAATGCCTCTACTTGCGAACAGTGCCTTGACATAAGAATGAAAAACAGGCAGAATGGATTAAATGGTTTTCAGTGCATTCCTGTGGGAAATTTTGCCTCGACTTATGAACGTTTCGACGTATGAACGCTGTTCCAATACGGATTAAGTTCGTAAGTCGAGGTTCCACTGTATAGTGAAAAATGAAATAGCAGCAGCATTGTTTCCTCACCTCATTTTTCTGAATTAGATGCAAGTTTGGATTTCTGGTTTCTGTGACTAATCTGGTGCATGCATTAACAATTAAACTCCAAGTGTGCAATATTTATGGTGGTGCTCCATCTCAGAAACCTTGCATTTATGAGAGTTCCAGCGGTGATGGGATATTAGTACACAAAATAGGAAGGGATGAGAAACAAGGTGTTTAAGCAATCACTGTTTTTGGACAAAGAGAAGCAACCAGGGTCACATGTATTTATAGCTTGCTACATTTTGCTAGAGGGACATTATGACTGTTGCCATGAGGAACCAGCTTATTCTTCTTGCTATGGCCTGCACAGCCTAGGAATGGGCCATTATTTGAGTGGAAACTGGGCTGACCAGTCCATCCTCATCAAGAAGTTGATTTAGCATACTGTATTCTATAATGTGAGCAGGGACATGGTGGCACCGCAGGTTAAACTGCAGAAGGCTTTGTGCTGCAAGGTCAGAAGACCTGGAGTCGTAAGATTGAATCCACGCGACGGAGTGAGCCCCCCGTCGCTTCTCCCAGCTCCCAACCTAGCAGTTCGAAAGCATGCAAAATGTGAGTAGATAAATAGGTACCACTGTGGTGGGAAGGTAACGGCGTTCCGTGTCTAGTCGCGCCGGCCACGTGACTATGGAAGATTGTCTTTGGACAAATGCTAACTCTATGGGTTGGAAACGGAGATGAGCACTGCCCCCTAGAGTCGGACATGACTGGACAAATTGTCAAGGGGAACTTTTACCTTTACCTATTCTATAATGTATTTTTCTGCAGTGATAACTCCAGTGTAATTCTCTGGCAGGCTGGCAAAAGCAGTGGATTACTTTCTTTGTGTTTATTATGTTGTCTTCAACCAAATGCACAAAACACCACTGTTCTCTTCCCCCTCGCCCCCATCCTATGGAGCCATTGAAGGCAAAAGAGAGAAGCCTGGTTTGCAAAATGAGGAAGCTTGTATAAGAAATTTTGTAGTATATTTCATTCTGCTAGAACAAATTAAGACAAATGTAAATAAACAATGTATTTGGTAGTATAGCTCTGTCATTTGTCTAGAAGTCGGTGCTTTCTCTTTTCAGATAATCAGTAGTTTTGAGTGCTTGAGAGCTTTTGAGATCAACAGCCTACTAGAGTGTTTTGTGTTATATGTAAAATTCTGGGCAAACGTGTTGGAGACAGGTCATGTCTCAATAGCTGGCTGGAAGTTGGCTGGAAATTATTTCATTGTATCAAATAAATCAGGCAAACACCAAGGGTAATTCTGAACACAAAGCCTAGAATTGTTACCAGGGACTGCATATAGTGTGAGAAGTTATTATTGATTGTGTTAGGAAAGGTTGGGAAAAAACTTTGTTTCGGTAATTTGTAAGGTTTTAGTGAAATTTGCACATTTCTTCATACTCAGGACGAAGAAAAAGTATTGAGTTTTGATTTTTAGAAGACTGTGAGATGGACAGATATGCTAGCATTTCCAGACCTAAGGTTTTGAGTGCCTAACTCTTAAAAGTCTGGGTTTGAATTCTTATGTATCCAACAATGCTCCAGCTGAATTAACATGGCCGTTTTTAAACATCTGAACAGGAGACATTTCATCATGCTGAGAAGTACAATTTTTTTTCTTTGTGATTGAGTGTGAAGAAATCAGAATCTATAAATCTTCATAATCAGGATGGAATTTGTGGAAGAAGGGGGAAGTTTCCTGATCCTTAGAGGTAATGCAAGAGTCCATGTAGAGGTCATGTTTGAAGTTAGTCAGTCAGTGGGAATGCAGCATAAACTCAAGCTTGTAGTTACAAGCTGCATTGTTTGCATAATCGTGGCAATAGATACATCTGTGTTCTGGAAAACTGATAGGAAGAGCAAGTATTTCTTCCCACTTTTTGTGGATTTTTGAGTTCGCTGAGTATATTTTTACTTCTCACTGCTTAGTTGGTTGGGATTATGGGCAGTTTAATCTGTGGAGAGCTGGAATGTTAAAGAGGTTGTCCTTCAGAGAAGTGGTCCTCAGCTGTGGTTCTCTGGTTATTTGGACTTCTGTTGCCATTTTCTGACCTTTGCTAATTGGGATGTCTTGTAGTTATCTGGAGGTCCAGAAGTAGAGGACCACTGCTTCACAGCAATTTTGTTGCCTTGGGAAGCTGGGATATTATGAATGCCTCTCCTAGTATCAGAGTGAAGGTGTAACAGATATAGATTAGAAAACAAACTTATTTTAGCATAGTATGCTGCAGTAAGGTGTTGTTAGAGGGGACCCATATGAATCAATGGAACTTCTGGAGGAGTTGATTCACTAAATCCCAGTTGATTCACTGGACCCACTCTAGGGCAATTTACTATGGTATGCAAAAGGAGTCTAGTGGGCTTTCTGGGGTGGAAGGATCAGTTTATAGGATACTGTGGTTGTCCAGGGGATGCCCATATGTGTGCACGGTCCTCACGTTCTTTGGGGAGATTCCTTCCATGTCCCCCAAGGCTCCATTGAACTCAGAGAGATTTACTTTTGAATAAACATTACTAAGGACTGCATTGTGAAACCTTAAATGTTAAACTAGATATATAATACAGGTTTCTAAATGCCTACTCAGATTTAATCCCCATTCATATGAGTGTGACTTATTTCAGGGTAAATGAGTATATAGTCTTAGTTAGGGTGGGAATCCTATACTCCTCAATTTTTTTTTATTTGATTCCCATTTGCCCCCGACATCAGGGATTATGTGAAAGGTATTCCAGTAATGGGACAACCTCAGTATGCTGCCTTCTGCTTTCATGATAATACATTAGTTGAACCATCATGCATGCTGAACAATTCAGGTGTACAGTGGACCCTTGACTTACAGACGGCTTGACTTACAGACTTTTTGAGTTACACACTTCTCTGGCTGCAAAATTTAGGTTTGACTTGCAGACTGAGATTTGACTTACAGACCAGAAAAAAACCAAAATGGAACAAAAACGGCCTGTTACGGGATTAATCGGTTTTCAATGCACTGTAGGTCAATGGAGACTTGACTTACAGACTTTTTGACTTGAGAACCGCCTTCCAATACGGATTAAGTTCTCAAGTCAAGACCCCACTGAACTTAGGAGAACCTAAAATGTTATCTCTGATTGAAAAGACATTATTTAGTGCTTTTGCACTTCCAGCCTTCGGTCATTATCCAATGGTTAAGTGTTACTTTTGATAATAGTAGTTAACAGAAGACAGAGGATATTCTGAGAGTTGACTATAGTTCATTGCTAGTATACTGTATTGTGGAATCAGCATGTAGTTGGTAAGATGGAAAATAAGCCTTTTGAAAACAATGTGAAGCTAAACATCTTATGGTATTAATGTTTTTTTCTTTAAAACAAGCTGTTTTTAGAAAGTGTCTCAGCAAGCTCTTCTGTGCTGTAATTATACAGAAAGACATGCTTTTATTTTAATCAGTCTGCATAGACACAACTACATCTGGTTTTGTGGTAGGTCTGTAGCAGCTTGTCGGCAACCTTGTTTTTTCACTGGAGTGGTGGCAGGGGAGGAATAGAGAGTGGTTGCCACTTGGCAGATTAATGTTCAAACAGGAATTCTGTCTCTCTGTGGGTATGGTTGTCCCTAGGTATATGAGAGGGACAGGAAATGCAGAGAAATTGAACTAATGAATCAGTTATAGAATTATATGCAGAGATAGCTATAAGGGGAGAAGAAGCTGAATTTAAATTATCAGTAAGAGACTTAGTTTCAGGTTGATGACTCCAAGAAGAAAAAACCTGGGCTGTTATTAAAGAGCATTTGAAAGGGTAAAGAGATCTATGAGGGAAAGGTAAGGGATGAGTCTGTGAGAAGGAAAGAGAAAGAGACAGGAAAATAGGAAGGTGATCGCTCTCAGTGTGGGCATCTACGAAAAAATTAGTTATCTGGGATAAAAAGTCTGGCGACGCAAGAACATAACTGATGACACTCGAACCTCTCACTGAAAAATGAGTAAATTCTCCAGGGATATCACTGCCCAAAGAAACGTTGAGGATCTTCTAAGTTCCAATTCATATGCAGGGCTAAGGCAGAATTGGATGGGTCTATTCTAGAATTCAAATCTCCTAAGATCAGTAAGGAAGACAAGGGTATAATATTGGAATATTTCAACACCAAATTCTCAAGGTCCTCCCACAGAGCCTGGGGCCAAGGAGCCGCGGGTGGTATATAAACATTGAACAGCAAGGTTTTGAGGTCATTAGCTTGAAGCCAAAAAGCGTGGGTATAAAGGGAATGAGAAGAAAGAAAAGAAACAGAGAAAGGGATAGAAGCTTTAGCAAAACAGCAAAGTCCTGTGCATGGGCGACCCGCTTGGTTGAGCTTGAAAGCAGGCAGATAATAAGTATAACCAGGGAGACTCGGAGAGGTTATGGACCAGGTTTCTTGAAGGAGTATTATATCAAAGGCTTTCAGATATTGTATAAGGTCTTTATCAAAGGCTTTCTTTGACCAACCTGAGATGTTCAAAGAGATCATTTTTAAGGGCAGGACAGAAATTGAAGAGGAGGGACAGGGATTAATTAGTCAGTAAGGGGGGTTAGATGTAATAGAACTGCTAGGTAAAGAAGAATAAGCATTGATATGAGAAGACAGAGTAATAGAAGGGGAATTAGAGGCCAGGAGAGTTGCAGAAAATCCACAAGAAGAGGGTTTAGAAAGAGAAGAGGCAGGGGGACAAGGGTCCTGGGAACAAGTCCCGCTATTTGGAGAGACACAGGAACTTGTGAAGTCATAAATAAGTGGACGAGGATACTGGGATTGGGCATCAATTAAAAAGAAAGAGTCAGCTCAAGAGCTTTTTTTAACAATACAGAGGGGGGAGAGGGATTTGAGACACAGAATTAGTGATAGGAGCAGAAAAAGGGACGGCAGGAGCATTATCGGTGTTAGAAGGCACAAGATTATTAAGTAGCTCGTGATTCAATAAAATATTCAATGTTTACGAGGACTTAACACGTGTAGAATCATCTGGGCCATTAGAAGGGTTTGACATCGGAGTTTCCACTGGACCAGTGTCCATCTTGACAGCCTGTAAGGGAGAAGGGAGGGGAAAGGGTTTAGGATTGAACAAAGGACAATCCAAAATGGGGGGTGGGAAAGAACGAGGTTGTTCCAGACAGGGAGGTTGCACAGCGTGGCCAGCTCTTGGATTTCTTCTGTAGATATGTTTTTTCTTCACAGCAAGATGAGATATAGCGCAGCTCCAAAATGTATGTGTGTGTGTGTTCAAGGACTGCTTATGGAATGGGATGATGTGATATTTATGCCTCACACCCAAGTTTCAGAGAGATCAGAGAGTGTTTATTTGTCACATAAATAAAACCTGTAAATGTTTTTGGAATTGTCTTCTGCTTCTGTGCTTGTGGCATATTTTGTTATCTGGATAATGTGGCCCCAGTTGTCCATGAGTATAATCAAACGTTCCTTTATAATAGAGCTAGAGTGGGTAGTAATGCCATTATTTCCTTTAAATACATATTTTCACCTATTAGACTGAAAGCTTCTGGACATAGTTATTACTGAAAAAATAATTTGGCACAACTTGGTACTGAACATTATACAGTACTATAGTTATTTGGTGGGTTATGTAATGTAGTGGTGTCTCGACTTACAAACGCCCCAATTTACGACCATTTAGAGTTACAACCAGCTCTGTCTGCAAAATTTTGCTTCGATTTGCGGCCGGAGCTTCAAGTTACGATCAAAAAAAGGCAGGGGAAAAAGGCGGGAAATTCAAGTTGCTAACCCTTGGTAGGCGAAGAGGCTGTTTCTTTGTATTTCTTTCGCCCCAACAGTTAGAGTGCAGTGTGGTTTTGGGCTGGGGGGTTTATGATTCTGTGCTGGTGATGGGTCTTGGGGGGTTGTTGGTTGGTTGATTCCCCCCCCATTTCCAATGGGTCTTGGGGGGGGTTGTTTGTTTTTTGGTATTTCCCCCTCCATTTCTAATGGGTCCTGGGAGGGTTTTTTATATTGGTTTTCCCCATTTCCAATGGGTCTTGGGGGGTTTGTTTGTTTTTTGGTATTTTTTCCCATTTCTGATGGGCCTTGGGGGTTTGCTTGCTTTTTGCTTTTCTTTTCCCCCATTTCCGATGTGTCTTGCATATTTTGCTTGCTTTTTGCTTTGCTATTTGCTTTGCTTTCCCCCCCATTTCCGATGTGTCTTGCATGCTTCGCTTGCTTTCTGCTTTGCTTTTGCCCTATTTCCGATGTGTCTTGCACGGTTGGCTTGCTTTTCTTTTTTTCTTACCCCCTTCAGCCGGAATGGATTAATCACGTTTCCCATCAGTCTTACAATGTTTTTTTTTTTTTTTGGTGATTTTTTTTCTTCGTCCGGAACAGATTAATTGTCTTTCAATTCATTTCAATGGGAAATGGTGCTTCGACTTACAACCATTTCGAGTTACGGCCATATTCCGGAACGGATTAAGTTTGTAAGTCGAGGCACCACTGTATATTGAACTACCTGGGAGAGAGTGCTTGCTGAGCTGAGTGAACTAGGTTTATTTATGGTTAGTGTTCTTAAAGACTTTTTTTAATTTCGAGGCAGCTTACAGCCATTGGCCTAAATCTAAATGCTGGTACCAGTTAGAGCAGGCCTGTTGAATCAATCACTGAATAGTAAATCAGTTACATGTATCCCAGTAACTCAGTTGTTAGATCCAACTGGAGTAGCTTCTCAGTTCAATTGCTAAATGGTAGTTCAACACTTATACGACTCACCAAGTGTAATCTGGTTAGAACTAGCAATGGAATTCTGCCAATGTAAAGAAGATATATAATAACAAACCAGTAATAAAATAGTTTAAAAGAAGAGTTGAAATCTAGAGGATGCTAGAAATTGCTTATAATAACAAGTGAACATGAATTCAAATAAAAAACTTAGTGAAATAAAAACAACTTCAGAATTCGCAAGAAGGCAATATTCTGTGTATAATACACAAATACAAAGGTCTAAGGGTGACTTGCAACAAGTAATAAAACAAAGATTATTCCATAGAAAGAGAAAAGAATGGCAGGAAAAAGTATTAAGGAGTTGTAGCTAGTTTTTTAAAGAGTTGTCAGACTCATCTATTAACGACCACATCCCCCTCCCTAACTTCCTGTCTGATTCATACAACTATAAGATGATATCAGTCCTCTGTCACAAAACAAAACAAAATGCGACTCAAGAGAACCCCATCTCTCCAAGGCAGAGATGTTAACTCTTGGCCTTTTTTTTATCTACATGAAGAAGCTGTCCAAAAGAACTGTTCACCTTGGTAAATGGTCTGTTGCTGCATTTTTCTCCAGTAATGTGCTCCTAGCTTCTCTGGATAATATGCCCCCAGTTTATAGAATCATAGAAAAGTGAAGTTGGAAGGGGCCTACAAGGCCATCAAGCCCAACCCCCTGCTCATTGCACGAATACAATCAAAGCATATCTGCCAGGTGGTTATCTAAGTTTTTCCTGAATGTCTCCAGTGTTGGAGCAGTCACCAACTCCCGAGGTAACTGATTCCACTGCTCTCTACCAGTTTAAATCAAGTGTTCCTTCTAATGGAGCTATAGTAGTTAGTGACACCATTATAAACTTCCCTTGATGATACTCTTCTTTGGAGGGTAGGCCTTCACAGCAAAACTACAGGTGGTAGGCATGGTTCCAAAATGTGGATAGTATAGACAGGCTATAGATGATCAAACTGCTACAGGCTGTGCTCTGAAGGTGGTTCTTTAGTATTGAATCCTTCACACAATTATGGCTAATTATGAATGAGTTTACTTAAAAGAATACTTTTGGTAGAAACGGGAAGAATTTTGTGAGTCAGCTCCAATGAGAGAATTCTAGGGAATGTCTTAGGAAGGAGCACAATGCTGTATACCGTATGCATTACGTGCTTGGGTATGCTAAGCTTCTGTATGTGTTTGCTACGTGTTCCCTAATTACAGTTCCAGCTGGATTGATCGTGAGAGGGGTTTGGAACTGACACAGTAGAGACTGAGGAAAAGCAGAGTAAATCTGGAAGTCTGGAGACCAAAATGGCATTGAATCAACAGGGAGGACAATTTTCTGTAAATCTCTTCACAGTGGTATACATTGAAACATATAAACACCTGTGTGGGTTCCCCCACTTTCTACTTCCATTTTATCAGATGTATTTGTGATTCAAGAAATTGTTCAGAAGTTTTAACTTTTTGTCCGGACTGCCCCTTCTGATCAGTAATGGCTGACTGAAGGCTGTACACCTCAAATACTAGTACAATTTATTCTGTGCTGGTAAATTCAGGTTATTTTCAACCTTAATCAGAGTGTGTTGTTAATAAAACACCACTCAAGTAAAGAAAAGAAGACAAAACTTCTGTTGCTTACTGATTTGTAGCCATAGAGTTTTAGCCAAGTCTGCTCTCATGGGCTGATGGCACTGGACAGCATGGGGCAAGAAGAAAGGGTCCCATTGTACATGTAGAAGCCAGCTTGCACAACTTATACAAAACCCAAAACTTGCAGACACTGTGAATTTCAGGACAGCAATACAGGTACATATATGTAGAAAAATTAACTCAAATTAAGATCTATATAATCTCTTGTCAATAGCATTGAAATTTTTTTTAATTCCATGTGGAATGAAGGTTAAAAAAACCCACATATGTTTTAATTAATTGGATCATTTAGCTTTTCTGGAGATGTTTTTGTGAAGTGACATTAATCGACATGGAATCTTCTGTAAGGCAAGTGTGACTTCTACTTTTGTTGAATGCCTCATTTTAATTTGGATATGCAAATACATAGGATTTGCCTATGATTCTAGAAATTTGTTTATTTAAAATAAAGGACTTTGATGAAATTCTGGAGAATAATTACATAGTTTTACTGTATGGCGGAGGGAAATAATAACAGTCTCTTTGATGGCTTGAAGTGCATCACAACAATGACATTTTCAAGCAAAAACATAGGAATATAATTACTTTGTATGAACTGTTGATGTTAACTGGTGGGCAGTCTAAGCATCATACTGTTTATCAGAATAATGACACAATGTTATGTCCTGAGGTCCTGAGGCTACTCATAACACTCAATGTTCACTTCTTCGGAACAGACCCACCCGCAATCGTTTTAAGAATGCTTGTTTTATAGAAAAATATATGTCTCTGTACAATATTCAGCTGTTCACTTGTGCACATGCTGACAAACTTTCAAGATGGGTTAACAGAGTATTTAATGGTTTTATTCAAAATTTCATTGTGAAAGGGTATGCATTTTAACAATAGCTTACACTGTAATTTGCAATACTGTATAAAGGCTCATGTGTGCCAGTGTTGTTTCTTCCTGTTATAGGAACATGATATCTAGGTTATCTATTCTTGGGGCTGGCAAGATGCCAGAGGTTCTGAATGCACTTTGAGCTCTGCTTTTTGTTTTCTCTATTTAATCTAACTGCTTCTTTGCTGCCATAGTGAATCTTGGGAGAGATGTCAAAGGTATCCATAATTAATAAAGTTCAGTTTGTTGAAAACTGTTTACAGTATATATATAGGCCTAGAAAATTTGTGGTACTCTCTGATGAGGTGTTAATCTGGAAGGCACCACAACCTGATGGGTGCATGTGAGAGGACTTCCTTGTGGGTTGCTCCTGGTTTGTGAACTTGTGACTAGTTTCTGTTCTGGCTACCTCTGCCAAATGGAAAAATGCAAAAATGGATTTTTCTATTTGCCAGTTTAAAAGGCTTTTTGATTATTATAATGATTTTAGTAGTTCTTCTGCCTTGAGTGTCATTGTTTTATCTGAAGAGTTGGATTAAAAAAAAACATAGATAGCAGAATCGTGTTGGTTATCTGTTGCTTCACCATAGCACAAATGTTCTCATTATGTTATCTTGCTTAGAGTTGGATAAATGAAGGCATGAATCTGGTCGCTAGAACTAGGCTAGGAAAACTCAGGTGATAGAATGGGGCATGCAAGTGGTGGACTGTCTATTTACAAAAAAGAGAATATTAAATATTTGTGGAGTTACTTGTGTCATTTTTGTCTGAGAGTGTTCTTCTGGTGTATTTCTTCTTTTGTCTGGATTAATTTCTTTTTGAATTTTGTTTATTGGAATATACTGGTGATGTGTGTGTGTGTGTGTGAGAGAGAGAGAGAGAGAGAGGGAGGGAGAGTGAGAGGGAAGGGAGGGAGAGGTGGGGGCACACTGATATGGAATATGTGATAAAATTTGTGGCAAACATCAATTAAAAAGAAGGGAGTACAATGTTTTTCATAGCATAGGATTACCAAATCACATCAGCTGGCAAATACTACAGTATTATTGTGCTTCTTCATCCAGTCAGAGAATGAGTACCTAAAAGGAATCTTGCAGTTCTTTGAGAAGCATGCTTACATTTCCTTAAGCTGGAATGCCTGTTTATCTCTCATTCTAACAACTATGGATCTAATGCAGAGATGCTGCCAAAGTTTGAAAAATATTGAGTTTAGAAGATAGATGTACCTTTGCAGTTTGCATTTTTGAGATAAGGTGCTTCAGCAGCTGCTCTTCTAACATATTTGCTGAAATTTATTCTCTTCCTCCCTCTCCCGTGAATGTGTCTTGGTATTTTATGACAGAGTGTCTTGGCTTTTGAATCCTGGCTTCAACAAACGATTTGGCTAGAAAATTTGAGTTAGAAGAATTTTGACATTCCACAGTTTTCCAACAAAAAGCAGGCATTGCAAGTTTGCCTGTTAAGAAAAGCAAGTAAGGAGTCTGGCTGGGCAGCCTGGGTGGGTGTGGAGGAATATCTTGGCAGGAAGCTCTTGTCTTGTGAATAGTCAAGGGGCAAGGCTCTGTCACATGGAGAGTCTACAGAAGCAAAGAAATTTTTTGCATGGCTCCTAAACAGAGCAGAAAATTTGTATTACAGTTCCCAACTGATACATGCAAGAATGTGCATTGGTTATGGAAAGAAACCAAGAAAGTAGTTGTGAACTAAATTATTGAAGTGCAAACATTCCATCTCTTTGTATTTGTTGATCTGTTTTTAAAAGCTGACTTCTAATTATCGCTACCCCCTCCCATGCAGTGCCAGAGTCTCTTCCCCAATATGCTATTGTTGTGGGACCGTGTAGAACTGAGTAAACGAAGAGAAAATATTTTAATGCTACTCAGTGTTTGAAATGGAGGCCAAAATCTAGGTTCTGTTTTTCACTTTGATTCTTAATAGAAAAGAAGGCCACTGTCAGATAAAGACAAGGGCAGATAAGCACTGATAACCATGAGGAAAACAATTATTATACATATACAGATACTTAATCTCTGCAAAAGTATGCTGTACAGTTAGTATTGTAACATTCTCTGTCCAATTTTGGATGACAGAGAGGATAAAATGCACGTTGCAAAAATCATACATCTGGAATTACCCCCATTGAGGATATGTTTCAGTTGAAGATAGTCTCTCCCATGTGAAATGTATGTAATTCTGCTGACATCTGCTACTAACCTTAAGCACATTCACTGTCCTATACCAGTGAATTGAATCTATACTTCAGTAATTCTTTTAAAGATTTTGACTTGACTGGATAATGTGGCTGTTGAGGCTAAGAATTTTTAAATTTTATTTATGTTTCATATCAAAAAAAGGGAAAGAGTCACCCTATTTTTTTGGAGCTGTGTTTGAAGCCTGACATTGCCTCAAGCTGCAGCTGTGCTGTAGAAGAGTTTATGATAAGGAACACTTTCATCTTCTCCTGCTATTTCTTTCTGAATGCAACTGATGTTCAAAGGATCAAGTTAGTTGCTTTTATTAATTCCAATTAAGCATGTCCTGCCACAATTTTTTTAAAAGTAAAGAGATAAATACTGGTGAATTTACCAAGACAGTGAAGCTTCTGCCAATAACAACAGGTTGTGTGGGTCTTTGGTAATGAAACGGGATTAAATTTAGTCTGTATTAATTTACCTTGGGTCCTATTGAAGTCAGAGGGACAAGTTGATCATGGTTTAAACACAGCTGAACAGATAGCTGATTACACGGTAACTTTCTGGGTTCCTGTTTCGTTTTGTTGTCTTCTCAAAGACACCGAATACAAAATCAGTGGTGTCCCAGCAGACACATTGTTCATTTGTATTGCCCACTGCTATATGGGACAGTGGGCCTTAGAACTATCCAATAGTCCTGTAATTCCTATGAAGGACAGTTGCACTGATACAGTATTTCCAGTTTAACCAAAAGAATATGTATTTCTCAAGTGCATTCCAAGCTTCATACATTTTAGTGAAACTATCAACAAAACTGTAACTAAAACCTGTGTACTGTACTGTATATTTTATAGTACACAGATTAGGATTGTGTAAGACTTCCTTTTCTTTCAGTGATATAGGTAGTCACTGGGATGTGTTTTGTATTAACAGATCCTTTTGTTCTGCAAAATTACTGTGAAGAAAGGGAATCACCACAAAGTTGATGTGTTAAAGCAGT
Organism: Pogona vitticeps; assembly: GCF_051106095.1. Classification (NCBI taxonomy): domain Eukaryota; kingdom Metazoa; phylum Chordata; class Lepidosauria; order Squamata; family Agamidae; genus Pogona; species Pogona vitticeps. Next base: position 168,095,238 of record NC_135786.1, read on the forward strand.
GGTTCCTAACTTTGGGTCGGGAACTTCTGTTTATGAAGCAGAAACTCTGTTACAGACTCCATTTTGAGATGTATCTGTTAGAAGTAAGCTAAAAATGTGGTTAGAATAGTGGACTGACACTTGGGAGACAATGAATCTGGGTTCAGGTACCTACAGAATGAAACTCACTGAATCGTCTTGAGCCAACCTCAGTCTCTCAGCCTGAATTTTCTCAGAGTAGTTGTTAGGATTAAGTGGGGGGGGGGGGAGGAAGAGAGTGCTGTACACTGACTGCCTTGAGCTGTTTGAGGGGAAAGATGCAGTATAGATGTAAATAGCAAAACTACAACACCCAGATTCAATTATGGGTAGATATGTAGACGGATATTTAAAATCCTGAGTTTGTTTTGAAAGTTAATCTGTGTGGATTTGAAAAAGTGAAATCATAAATGGCCACCCCGAGTAGACGTTGTCTAGAGGGGCGGAGTAAAAATTGAATAAATAAATAACTAAATAAATGTTCACCTTCTTTTTTGTTGCTATGTGCCATCAAGTTGCCTGTGATTTATGGCAACCTTACGAAGGAGTAACCTCCCAAAGATTCCTCAGGGCAAAAGAGAGAGCCCTAGGAAACTTAGAACCTGAAAGATTTCAGAATAGAAACCTTTCAGTTTAATTTAAATTGGACATTGGGACATAACTTTGTACAAGGGAATTTTGCTTGTCATGTTATAGCAATAGGAGCTGTGTTAGTTTATTTAAGGGTCTTGACAAAATTATAACAAAAGAAAAGGGGAAAAGCCAAAATGTTGCAATGCTTTAAAGATTTATGCATTTATATCAGTGTGGACTTTGATAGATCGAAATCTGCTTCTGAAGAAAATGCTGCAATATTTTGGTTTTTTCTTTCTCCCTCCTCCCCTTTCTTCACCTTTAATTTTGGCATCATAGTACTGTAACAGCTGCATGCAATTTTGCTTCACTTCGTGCATTAAAAGACTACAGCCATTCTTCAGAAAGGGAAGATTATTGGGGACACTGCCAATCCTGTTTCTGTTTGCTCCGTTTTTGTTGGAACGAGACAGTTTATATAACCTGTTCTACCTTTAATTGGCTAGGACTCATACTTAGAATAAAGGTAGTGGTGAGAGCTGGTGGGTTGCACCGGATGTATGGGAGTGAGAGCCAGGTGCCATTGCAGCATGCCCCTTAACTCCTGCTTTGTAGGGGCAAGTGACAGAAACCACATGTTGTATCCCTTTGTAGCAGTATATGGTAATATATTTGATCACCATATTTTTCCGTGTATAAGACCCTCGGCTGTATAAGATGCCCCCCCCTTTTCTAGCCCAAAATTAAAAAAATCTAAGCAGGGCTTAGCAAGTGGAAGGGGAAATGGATCAAAGAAATCCCACAGCTGCACGATCACTTTGATCCCCTTCCCCCTTGTGCAGCTGCGGGATTGCTTTGATCCCTTTCTCCTTCTTTTCGCTAAGCCCCATGGGGCTTAACAAGTGGAGCAGAAAGCAGGGATCAAAGCAGTCCTGCAGCCCTTTGACCCCTGTTTTCACCCTCCTTTTGCTAAGCCTCTGTGGGGGCAGCGATGAAAGGGCTGCAGGATCGCTTTGATCTCTGCTTTCCCCTCCACTTGTTTTTGTTCTCTCCTCAGTTTACTTCCGTGTATAAGACGACCCTCAATTTTTTTTGTCTAAAGATTTTAGACAAAAGTATCATTTTATACATGGAAAAATACGGTAATTACTGCTATTCATTGGTTCTGTGGAGTATTGATTTCATTGATCAGGAGTCTGTATCATGTACTTCAAAGATGCTTTGGCAGTTTCAAGGAAAATTAAACATTATGTGGCCTAGATTCAATGGATCATGGAAGCGCCTGCATGCAAACAGGTTTATGAGGACCACTTTATCAATGCAGGCTTCTCTTCTCTCCTTACCACAGCACAAGAGGGTGTGGTCTGAAAATAACCTTGGGGAACCTTGATGTGCTCATGTAAGTGCTTGTAGGCATCAAGTGAGTTCTTTGATCCCAGCCGCAAACTCCTGTTTGCATTTGGGAGCATTGAGTGAACTATTAAAACGCGATAGCTTGTATTCAGAATTAATTTTCCCTTGTTTACAGCAATCATGTTTTCATGATTGATAAAGCTAGGCATAAAATGTAAATTTGCATAGAAAGGAAATACATATTTGAACACTCCTGGGAAGCTGTCAGTGCCTGAAAGACAAGCCATTTTATTTGAAGACATATTGACTAAAAAGAAAGGAAAAGTAGGTGAATGCTAATGAAAACTGAGTAGTCTATTCTTTATCTCAAAGAAGGGAAAGTGAAGGGATTGCTGCTGTCCTCTATGGTTTGAATAAGAGCTCCCTCTCCTGTTTTTGGTCTCCTTTAATCACTGACAGAGAATATTCATTCTTTATAACAAACTGACATGGTACAACATTTTCCTATATATTTTATTGAAATTTCCAGTTGTTCTTGTTCATTTTTTATTTCTGCAGAGCTTTTTGGATGCCCTTAAAATGAAGACATATTTTGTGACTTTGATAGTTGTTAGACTTGACTTTCTGCTGATGATTACTTGCTTTCATTGGACTCTTGGGTCTGCAGAGACCAAACAAATTGGAATGCTGCATTTTCTGGCCTTCACACGGTCACATGGAAATCTCTCTGAAAGGCCTCTAGAGTGTAAGACTGTGCTCATGGAACTCTGGTGAATTTGTCCTGGCATTAAGAGAAATGACTTGACACTGAGCACTCCAAAACTTTAATATCGCCTACTTCCTTTTCTCTCTGCTTACCCAGTATTGAAATGAAGAGGCATATGAAGTATAACTTTGCCCTGGCCTCTGTGCTGAGAAAGGTTTTAATTGTGATCTTGAGAACCGGCTGTCTCTACCAATTTCCCGTAGAATGAATATATTGTGTGACGTCAAGAGTTGCCTTTCACTAAATAACCTGCAGTTCTGAAAGCAGCCCTCCCTCCCCCCCCCATTTGTTTTACATCTTTGCTTGTTAATGCTTGGTATTATTTCTTCCTCCCATTTAAATCCTTAGATCAAGCAATTATAAAATATTTGCTTCAATAAAATACGTTGCTCGGTTCGTGCAACGACATCATGATGTTTTATTAAAACAGCTTGTTTATAAATTCAGGAATTTAAATAGTAGGTTGTAAACAGCTTATTTTAATGGAATAACATGGGATCAGCAACAAGGAGTCACATTAATTGGGGTGGTGCCTTCACAGTCATAGTTTGTTTCAAAGCAAGATATTTTGACATCTTGAGTATTTATAAGATATATGGTAGTAGTTATAGACCAGTTCCTCAAGCTATGCCAACCTGTTGTCCAGCATGTACATTGATCTCTTGTCAAGTACCAACGATGTTTTAATACCTTATCTGATTCTTAACATCAGACTCCTGGAGAGAACTGCTCTACAGAAACTATTGTAAAATACATTTAAGAGGATAATCCAATTGGATGGATGTTGTGCAGCCTGCTCATGATGAGGCTGTCTTCTGCTTAAAGGATCAGGTTCTCAATATAGGGGGCATCTGAAGTGCCTTTTATCAGCCTTGCTTGAGATACCTACTGCTATCTAAAAAGAGATAACTTGGTCACAGTCAGGGCTTTTCATGACTTTTTTTTTTATTTATTATGCCAAACTGTTCACCAGTGACAGTATGTTATTTATACTTGCCAACTGAAAGTCTTTGGGCATTCTTGAACCTACTGTGGAAAAATCATTATTGTAATCACAAAAGCAATCAGAATGGAAAACTGATAGCAAATTGCAAAAATTGCAGTTGGAAAACAGACCCCCACCACTGCCTTACCCTGCCCCAGTCACAAGAGTTCACTAATCTGCCAATGGGGCTATTGCAACATGTCCTGAGGCTCTCTTGTAACATTGGTTCAGACTCTGCAGTTGGTGGGAAACAGAACCAGATGATTTCCGACTGGGACTACGGTAGTTAGTTTGACTCGATAGTATGTCTATGCTTTGTCAGCTGTCTTGGTTCCTGATCCATTTCTGACTCCCAATTTCAGTAATCGATTTTTTAACCTTTAAAACCCTGAACCAGTTGGGATCAGATTATCTGTAAAATTGCCTTGCCCCATATGTATCTATCCAAACATTAAGATCTTCTTCAGAGATCATACTCCAGAATGAATTTAGATGAGTGACCACGAGAGAGGGAGCCCTTTTTAAAAAAATAGTGGCACCCTAATCATGGAACGGCTTTCTCAGGGATTCACTGAGACCATTCTTGTGAGGTTTTATATACCAGTTGAAGATTTTTCTCTGTGTCTAGAATTTCTTAATAGTTCATAGGGGCTTTGAAAAAGTGCCCTATGATACTCTGATTAGCAAGCTAACTAGATGTGGGCTGGATAGCACAAATGTCTGGTGGATACACAGTTGGTTACAGAATTATACTCAGAGAGTGCTTTTTAATGACTCTTTCTAAAACTGGGAGAACGTAATAAGTGGTGTACCACAAGGCTTAGCCCTGGGCTTATTCAGCATTTTTATTAATGACTTTGATGATGGAATGCAGGGAATATTTCTTAAATTTGTAGATGACACAAAGTTGGGTGGAATAGCTAACACCTTGGAAGACAGAAACCAAATTTTAAAATATAGGCTTGAGAACTGGGCTGAAAACAACAGAATAAAATTTAACAGGGATAAATGCAAGGTTCTATACCTAGGGGCGGGGGAAACAAATACACAATTACAAGATACTTGGCTCATTAATATTACAAGAGAGAAGGATCTTGGAATTACTGAAGATCACAAGTTGAATATGAGCCAACAATGTGATATGGCTATAAAAAGGCCAATGCTACTTTAGCCTGCATTAACAGAAGTAGAGTCTCCAAATCCTGTGAGGTACCAGTTCCCCTCTATTCAGCACTTGTTAGGCTGAGTACTGTGACCAGTTCTGGACAATACACTTTACGAACGATGCCAGCAAACTGGAGCAGGTTCAGAAGAGGGTAACAAGGATGATCAGGGGACTGAAAAACAAACCCTATAACGAAAGAACTGTGCATGTTTAGCCTTGAGAAAAGAAGGCTGGGCACTTTTCAAATATCTGAAAGATTGTCATAGTTGTTCAATTTTCTCTTGAACGCCTCCAGAGTTGGAGTACTTGCCACCTCCAAAGATAATTAGTTCCATTGTCATACTGCACTAACACTTTACAGCAGGGGTGTCCAACCTTTCACCTTCCCTTGGCCACATTAGAAGATGAAAATTTGGTTTGGGCCGCACATAAATTTGGTTTGGGCTGCATGGGGGGCAGCCCTAGCCATCCTCCGCAGCCCCACTCCAAACGCGCTTACCGGCTGCTGCAATCTCAGACAGCAGAAGCTGCCAGCTTCAACTCCGGTGGCTTTATGGGCCCGGGAGGGGGTCCACCTATTGACAGGGATGGCACGATGCAGTCACGCAGCCCCCCTCTCCCCTCCTCTCCCACTCCTTCCTTCCCTCTCCCCCCCCATCCGTTGTGACGTGCCCCGGCCGCATTCCGGCCGCAAGCGCCGGCAGTGTAACTTGAAACTTTGGAATTTCTTTAAAAATAAAAAATTGTACTGGGCCGCATTATGAGCCGACCTGGGCCGCATGCGGCCCTTGGGCCGCAGGTTGGACAAGCCTGCTTTACAGTATAAGTTTTTCCAGATATTTAACTGAAATATGGCTTCCTGTAACTTAGCCCATTATTACACGTCCTGCACTCTGGGATGATTGAGAACAGATCCTGCCTCTCTTTTGTATGACAGTCATCTTTGTCATATCATTCTTAAACTGTGATACCTACATTTGATTATTAAATCCAAAATGTACAGTATTTATGGTACTACTGATTTTATGCTTCACTTGTAATACATCTTTAAGCTCACTTGTTATAATGTATTCTCAAAGACTTTCACGGCCAGGATCTGATGGTTCTTGTGGGTTTTTTGGGTACTTTGGCCGTGTTCTGAAGGTTGTTCTTCCTAACTTTTTGCCAGTCTCTGTAGCTGGCATCTTCAAAGGACAGGAGTCAGAAATTTGTCTGTGCTCTGGTGCAGTTTGTTTGGATAGTTCCTGTATCCAAACAAGCTGTATGCAAAACAAACTGCAGGATAGTTCCTGTATCCAAACAAACTGCAGCAGAGCGCAGAGTTCTGACTCCTGTCCTCTGAAGATGCTGGCCACAGAGACTGGCGAAATGTTAGTAAGAACAACCTTCAGAACACAGCCAAAGAGCCTGAAAAACCCACAACAACCATCACTTGTTGTACATTTAAAAAGTGGGGAGAGATGAGAAATATATGTAAGTGTTAGTACTGTACAATGAAAATAGCTCTGTTCATGTCAGTGGAATTTGTGTTATTTATGATTAACAAGTCCCATTCATTTCAGTGGGTCTATACTTCTAGTAGTTCCAGTTAGCTTAGGGTTTTGTTTTAGTGCTTCATGACAAAGCTGCTGGAAATAGTAACAGCTCAACAATGCTAGAAGGCCTTGATTAAGGTATTTGCATTCTTTACTTGTAGCCAGTGGTCCTTGCTTTACAGAAGAAGACTGAATGTGACATGATTTTCATAGATTCTTGCGTGTTTTCCCCAAGAAGATTTTTCCACCTTTTAAATCTATAAAATAAAATGGTTCCCTAATGTAGGATCTGTTATAATTTCTAAATTATTATATAAAAATGAGAGAAATATATCTTGGGGATTATCTGTGGATATGTTTTAGCAAATCATATTTTAGCAAATCATAGTACCAGATTAACTATTTGTCTATTTTGTAAAAAATTGTTCATTTGAGTAAGTGAATAAATTCTGTGGGACTGTCATGAACAGGTAGATTTTATTGGCTGTTTTTTAGATTATTGGTCACAAAAAACAAATGGAATTACTTAAAAATAATTCTTTTTTCTTTTATTAAGCATTTCCTTAACATTTAAGTTCCCTGCAGTTTAGGAAAAAAAAATCCTCATATGCTGGCTGCATGCTGACTACATAATATTTGAACTCAGCAGGTCTGTCATTCAGAAGGAAATGTATTATATAAAATATCGAAAATAAAATCTCAAATCAGAAAGAAATAAGGAATGAGAAAAAGATACTGAGCAAGTAAAATATATTGCAGTGCTCTTTTTAAAATTGAAAACAAAACTGAATGCAGTGTGGTAGCAGTCATTTGCTCTCATATCTACAGATAGACTGTAGAAAAATTGTCCAGAAATGAAAACCCCATTACAACATGTGTTGGGTCTTGAGTGAAAAAGCTATTATGATTGCATGTTACTGAGCTACAATGTGGTATTAATATAATCATACACTTTCAAAATGCAGATTAAGAACTATGTAAAAATAGTAAGACATATACAATAATAAAGCAACAGTAGTGTTTTTTAAAAAAGGGAAATAATGTGATAAGAGAAATTTAATATAGGTTTACAGCTTGTGTCTGTGGAGAAGCAGCAACTTCCTGTGTCTGTCATCCTTTAAAAAATGAGGATCAGGTGCACCTATAGCAGTGTTTCCCAACCTTGGGCCTCCGGATGTTCTTGGACTACAACTCCCAGAAGCCTTCACCACCACCTCTGCTGGCCAGGATTTCTGGGAGTTGAAGTCCAAGAACATCTGGAAGCCCAAGGCTGGGGACCACTGACCTATAGAAATGGAGAGAGAAAAGCATGGCGGATACCTCAGTCAGTAGTTCTGTGGTTTGTAGAAGAACTAGTTTGTTGATGCAAGATATGATTTACATGTAAATGTTCACACATACAGTCTCTTGGAATAAAATTAAACAGGAAACTTTAGATTTCTCCTGGTCCATTTCTGTGGCTTGGTGATGTTGAGTGATTGGATCCCAAACAAAAGTACAATCCAACCTTATCCTTCCCCTGAATGCTCTTAGATCAGTCACTCTCACTTCTGATGGGAAGGGGCCTTATCTTTGGGTCCTGCTGTCTAGACTGCAAGATAAACTCTGCTTGAAAGCTTAACCTGTAAGATGGAGCACTGATCTGATTTGACAAGAATAAACCTACGCAGAATGCTTTTAGAAGGGGATGTGCCAGTGGTTTAGGTCTCTGGCTGCAGACGCAGAGATTGGGAGTTTGATTCCCCACAGGGCCTCCTTGACAGAGGCTGGACTTGATTATCCATAGGGTCCCTTCCAGCTCTGCAGTTCTAAGGTTAAATGTTCCATGGATTGGAGAAGCTAATTTTAATCTTCATCCCTTCTGAAGGATAAGGCCACCCATCAATCCAGTCCTGTATAGAATAGGCCAGGGAATTACTGTGGAACATAAATTCTAGAATAAATGATACTGAAGCTTAAATGTGGAAGAATGCATTGTTCTCCATTGTAGAAATTTTACCACAGTTTCCAGAGTAGCTTACGCTTAGAGTGCCACAGGAATCAGATGTATAGGCATTTCCTCATTTACCACAAAGTAAATGGGAATTCGATGAAAGTGTGTCTGGAGGTATTGTTACCAATTTTGTTTCAGACTGTTAATGTCTGTGGGAAGCTCTCTGGAGGTCTCTTTAGTTGGCAGAGCAAACAGTGATGGTGTTCCTGTGGGCTTTTAAACAGACCTTATTGTTCTTTTATCGGGATCAGTAAAGCAAGCAGCTTAAGCTTAAACAAAGGTTACTAGGTTCATTTAGAAAAATGTTTGATAGAAAAGCCTGTTCTAACTTGCTAGAAGACCATGTTTCAAGGCCTGGCTACATGGCCCAGCGAGGAGAGGTTTAGCCCATTCTTGAGATGTTAACAACTTGAAGAGACTGAAAGGAGGCAGGAAGTGGTAAATCTTTAACTTTTTTGGAGGGGCAATAGCAGAGTGAGAGATAGTTAAGGGAAATAATAGTTAAAGCCTACTCTTACTTCCAGAATGCTGCTATTGGGCATCCATGAGGAGGGACACCAGAGAGGTGATGTTCTGGAAGATGGCCTTGGAGGTACAGCTTACAGGTTTCCCCGTTTGAGTTAGAAGCACAGCCAGCTGGATACAGAGAATGCTGCACATTTTGATGGAGGTGCTTTTTTAGTTGTGAACAGATCTGGAGAATTTGAAAGATAGGGGGGGGCGCATTGTGCCCTTTCCATTTGCTCTGATAAAGAAATGATATTAATTTCGCTGTAGAGAAATTGCCGAACAGTAGCTGCCTTGGACTGGAGTCTGTTGTGGTAAGGCCAACACGAGTTACATAGTATCTTAAAATTCCTGTTACATATAATTGTAGAGATGCTGTGAAACAGCATGCTTCCATATGAGTCTTATTTCAGGCTTACATCTGCACACTAACTGCAATGGTAAGTAACTCTTGTATTGCTTATGTTATTCAGGCTCTCATCTGGATGATCCCAGATGTTTTCAATGAAGTTCCACTCACTAGCTGAGAATGAAGACATAGGGTTACAGTCATTTGTTAATACTGCACAGGTAGCCTTGCTTAATTAGGGAAAGAGTATTACCAATGGCAGTAATATCGGCATGTTTTCTGTACTGATGAGACAAACTGGTACTGTTGTCCTGGCGGCAGATATGAAGGCAAATCCTTTGTCTAGACAAGGCCTTAGTGCATTCCATCTTGGCTATGTGCCAAGTAGAGATGGGCAGACATCAGCTCCATTATTTGAAATATAGACACAAATCAGAAACGAGACTTACTGTTATCAATGAAGAACAATAAGATAGGAACCAACAGAAAGAAATGTTGTGTGGTAAGGTGTGGGAATATAGTTAGTGTAGAAGTTCTTGCTGTTTTTGTAATTTAGAAAACCTGGGTTCATAACATGGTGTCAAGAGAGACGATAAAACAAGCTGTAAAAACACTTGGTTGAAATCATCAGAGAGGCAAAAATGTTGCTCCAAAATTCAATTCGGCTTTCCACCCTTTTTATTCAAGCTCTCACCAGCCTTGAAAACACAAGATAAATTATATGGAAAAGAGAAAATAAGTGAAATCATTTCATCAGGGATTCCTCATTGCTGATGATAGGAAAGGTTAAAAATGACACAGTTTATTTCTAGATATGTATAATCTAAAACACACATGCTGTTGTAATGAGATGGGCGTGTGTTAATGTAGAATAGGTGTAAGGAAAATAAGGGAAATAAATATAGGTAATGATCCTGTTCAGTTCCAGTGAATCTTATGTTTAGTGACTAGCAGGCCATATCTGCTCAGAGATAAGTCATACTGAGCACCACTGAGTTCAGTCCTAGTACAGTAATTGTGTATTGGATTTCAGTTAATAGCATTTAAAGTAGGTTTTAATAAGTGACTTAGTAAGCAGGAAAGCAGGTGCCCATTCAGAAAAGTTCTGTTTTGTCCATCTTGACTTAAAATGGAACATATTATGCTGGTTCTTCCCCAACCCCATTTTGCCCTGTGGTATTTAGTGGCACATAGCAAATTTCAACTAATCCAAAATGGATGCACTACTTTTGTTTAGAAGAAAAAAAATTAAGGAAAGTGTAGAGTGTGTAGAAATGAAAACAAGGAGTAATGAATTGGGAATTGTGGAGATGAATGTTTAATGTAGTTGTTGTATTGTAGTTAAATCTAATTTCCTGTGCTTTACGGTTTTATCAATACCATCTTCAGAAGGGATAAGTACATCTATTAACTTGGCAAAATGCTTTCCCTTGGCTGATTACTTTAATGCTGTGTTGTACTGAAATAATGTTGGTTTTAATGGCTGCATTTTCAGACTTTCTTTCAGGAGAGGAATGAAGTTGTTAGAAGTGTGCTTTTAATTTTCTCATTAATTGAAAATTTTAATTAGCCAGTCGATTTTGATTAATGTACAGTATATTTTGACGATCTGGCAAAGAATGGAATAGTTTATGGAATGGAGTGTATGCTGAACATAGTGCAAGTGCATTTCAGCACTACCATGGATTTTACCCTGTTTCCCCTAAAATAAGACGTAACCTCAAAATAAGCCCTAATATAATTTTTCAGGATGCTCGTAATATAAGCCGTACCCCCAAAATAAGCCCCAGTTAAGTGAAACCCCACCCTCCACCGTTGTGCAGCAACCAGAAGATGACATTACTGTATCTGAATAAATGTAGATGGTTGTACATGAAAAAAATAAAACATCCCATTAAAATAAGCCCTAATGCGTTTTTTGGAGCAAAAATTAATATAAGACCCTGTCTTCTTTTCAGGGAAACACAGTAATAATTATTATATCTTGTCCAGTCAATTCCAACTTATTGGGGCCTTTCCAGAGTTCTCTAGGTATAGAATACACAGAAATGATTTACCATTTCCTTCTTTGGGGGGGGCAGGACTGTGTTAAATTAAACGGAAATAAGAATACAGTAATGTACAGATAATAAAAACTGGAAATTTTGCTTTTGAAGCATTCAACACACTTCCAAGTCTGAGATAGAGAATTTTAGGTGGTTGTTTTTAAATATATATTTAATTTCCATACTATTTTAAAGCTATTTTTGCCTTATATGTGAAAAGCAGTTTGAAGTTTTATTTTGTGATGTTAAGCAGCTGTCTGACTGCTTTTTGACATTTGGTGTCATTTGTAAGATTGGCATTAATTAAATATGCCACTGTATATGTGTTTACAGTGTGATTTCACAAGTTACCCTCCAAATGCTCCTCTGAGAGCATGTAAGGCTGTTCCTTCATGAATTTCAGTCTCTTTGCTTTTGTTTTTGAACTATACAAAAAAGTCCTTAAAACCTTTAAAACTCAGATCGTTAAATCCTTAAAATTACCAAAAGATCTATCATTTTAAATTCTAGGTAACTATTAACTCTTTGGGATCTTGCTCATTATGCTATTAACCACTATAACTTTCTTTTAATTTGCTTTAATTAAATATTAATTTGCTTTAATTAAAGATTTAATTCCACAACCTCAGATGTTGCATCAAGCAGTAAGATTCACATTGTGTCCTTATTAAGCAGCATCAAATCTTGCAGGATATGAAGCAGCTTTCAGTCATGGAATTCAGAACAAGACATTTTTATAAATGTGATTATACTAGTGGTTCCCAACCGTTTTTCACTTGTGTACCCCTTAGCAGCTCATTTCCATAAATTGTACCATTTGTGTTAGAGGTTGGGGGTAGGGGGGCTCTCCACCCTCTGGTAGGATGCACAAGTGTGGGAGCAAAGGTATAAAATCCAAAGTAACTTCTGTTCTATACAAAATGCTGTTGATACACAAGGAGAAGACAACACAAGAACAGATGTTGCCTTGGAGCAAAAGCCAGTTGGCTGGGTTCTCATGCAGTGGGCACTGGACAGGGAGAGAAAGAAGAAACTTTCTCATTGCTCAGGATATAAATAAGCAACTTACATTATCCTGCCATTATGTTTTTTCACATACCTCTAAATGTTTGGTTTTACCTCTGGTGGTACACATACCGCAGGTTGGGAATCAGGAATCACTGCACTGCACTGTTCATAGTAGTGTACTCTAATGGACAGGTGAACAACAATTGTTGTGTTGGAGTTAGTACGATATAAGGAGGTCCCTGGGATTAGGAGGGGAGCGGTAATGATTTTCTGAGTAAAATAGCTGATGATTTAATTAAAGAGCATGTTGTGATGTTTCTGGAGATAGAAACCGTAGAACCAGTGGAGACAAGGCATTCCTAATATCTGAACAATGGTTAAAAGTTGGGAGTTGGGTCACATCCTGTCTTCCTGTTCTAGCTTAAGTTCTCCTTTCCTCTCCCATCATGATTACATGTTATATTCATACTAACATTAAACCATAGATACTGGCAACTGGGATTTAAAACAAAGTCCTTTAAAGCTGTGCTTAGGAGTGAATACAGATGGCAGCAAAGTGGCAGTTAATGTTGTTTCACATAAAACTGTTGTGTAATACAGGACAGTATAATTATGGATGGGACATTTTTGCTGTTTATCTCTTGAACTTGTAGAAGAGATGTGGTTTTTGTACAGTACTTTTTTGTTTTTGTTTTACTGTTTCATTTTTTTCTCCTTTTCTCTTACCTATGTTGTCTATGGAGATCTGACTTGTATATGAGTGGGCATGCTGGGAGAAATGCCTACAGTAATTAATTACAAAATATTTATCAGATAGGAGGCCTGGATGATACTAGCAGTTAGCTTTAGTAGGGGCTGTCTCATACCTGTCACCCTTAAATGGCTTTCACAATGACCACATACAACAATTGTAGAGCAAAGATGAAAATAGGTTTAGTACTGCAAAGATTTTCTAGTGTTCATATGAACTAATAAAAATGCCATTTCTGGATTCTTGACAGTATAAAAGGCTATTTTCATAGACCTGTCGAACTGAATAGTTTAATGAAAGACTGTGTGTTGATGTTGTTAGAGTCATTTGGGAGCTGTTCCAGCGTCAGCAGTTTATGCAACCCTGTGACAGTTGAATAATCCAGAGGATCATCCAGTGAATAGAAAGTAGGCATGCGGGTTAAATCACTTCATGATATGGTTTCCTCATAGCATTTCTATTCTAGGATAATATTTTTGATTGAATGTTAATTAAAATAGTTTGGATTTGTGATAATAGGACCCTCTCAGTAACTGCTGGAGATCGTGTCTGGTAGATCGTGCATATTGGGGAAGGGTGTGTGTGTGTGTAATGCTGTAGTAGGAAACGGAGACTGTTTGGCCAGTATTTTATAGAAGTTGGAAGCAAAAATAGATTTATGCTGTATCTCAAATATATGTTAAGAGGATTGGGGAAGGTTATTATACTGTATGGGATATCCATCCATTCTTCCTATGAGATCTTCCTATATCTCGTGCATTAATCATATGAACACGTGCACTGACAGTGTCAGGAACATGCAATCATATACAAAGTCCACACATTGTAGACCCATTGGTGCAGGCTTCCCTGCTACAGGTATTTATATCCAATGCATGGATGTTGGGGTGAAGTTAATATCCATGATAATCAGGAGAGGTCAGTAGCATCCCTATAATTCCACAGGGTAAACTTCACATTTTGCTTTTTGCTTTCTTTCTAAATAAAGGGTGCTATGATTGGTTTTGTGTATGTTGTAGTTAAACAATATTTTCAATTCCTGCTCTTTATTTTCTAGGTGCTAACATCATGCCGGGCCTTTCTGTTAACTTCCCGTATTCCTACCAAGGTAAAACTAATCTTCATTCCTGTTCTGTTTTCCCAACATTATTATAGCACTTCAGATTAATTTATTGGTCATGGTAATGAATTATGGAGGTTGAGGAGTATCTGAGAATAGTTTAATGGTATACATTTTATAAACAGTGCTTTACATTTACTTTTTTATCAGAGGGATTTTCCTTCCTGTTTGGGGATCTCTTAAATGCTGCAGTTGGAGCCAGTTTATATAATCCCTATTCCCTGGGATGGGGAGCAATTTGCTTGTTTGCATGGATTTACCTGAGGATACCGTCAAGTGCCCAACAGCCAATTTTAGCATTCCATCAATCTGTTTGGATCATTTGCATTGCAATAGTAAATTCTGAAATGCTAGCACTCATTAGGAGAGTGATGACAGCCATGTCTCCAAGGAGGATGTAAAAAATTCAGGCTGCTATGTTGATCCATATCAACAAGCCAGTACCTCTCAACCAGTTGCAGATTGTAATGGATTTTAAATGTTCATTCTACATGAAGGCATACTAAAATACATTAAATTACAACAGGGATAGCGTATAACAATAGATTGTTTTGAAGAATATTTGGAAGGTGGAAATATCCATCCTTTTGCCCCAGGCTAAAAAAGAGTGCACCCAACTCAGAACAGGGGAGCCTGTGGGGGTGGCAAATGACATCATCATTTCTACTAATCAAATAAGTACTTTGTACTTTGACAGTACAAACACCTGGCCTCACTATAAAACAGGTTACATGGTGAAGGAGTACAGTGGTGCCTCGCATAACGAGTGCACCGTACAACAACGAATTCGCATAGCGATCCCTTTTTTGGGATCGCTAATGCAAAAGCATACCGGCAGCCACAATGGACAAAATTCGCATTGCGAAGATCGGTAAGCGTTTTGCTTACCGATCTTCGCATTGCGATGTCGGGAAATCAGCTGATCGGTGGCTCCAAAATGGCCGCCGCGCGACCCAAAATGGCCGCGCCCTCGCTTACCGAGGGCGCGAAAATGGCTGCCGGATGGGGGAAACTTCGCTAAACGGTGAGTACAGAAGCCATTGGAACACATTAAACTAAGTTTAATGCGTTCCAATGGCATTTTGCGTCCCGTTTAGTGATGTTTCCCCATAGCGACGGTTAATCCGGAACGGATTAACCGTCGCTATGCGGGGCACCACTATATTTGGACATCTACTTGAAACCTATTTTAAACATAGATAAGTGCAAAACACACCCACACACAATGCTTATTTTAACATGAAAATATAGGTGGAGATCCATGTCCACTGATGAGACATGTGTTGGCTTGCCACTTGAACAAGAGGAGTAATTCACCTGTCACCAATTTAAGTAATTTTTTATTCTATGAAAATTTCAGGCAGGTCTAGAACAAAAGGCTTATTTTTTCTTTTGTCATAATGGACAACTTTGAGAGTTTTTGTTGTCGGATGACGAACCTACCCAAAGGATATTATTGAGTAACCATCCTCACTGGATTTTGGGGCTAGATTATTCTACAGAATTTAAGGGAGCCAATTGTGAAATGGGATATTTATTATATTTTATTTATGATATTTATGATTTAGGATATTTATGAGTTCATTCAGTTCATTTTATGTGGGACTACAGAGTGCTCATCTGGAGTCTTGGAGGTCCTGCTGCATGCTTCCAAACTCAATACCACATCAGGGCTTCTACCACTCGTAGCACAATAAGGGAGATTCATGGAAACCCGGCATAGAATTCATTACTGATGTCCTTCTCAATAGCGTGATTGATCTCTCCAAGCGCCAGTTCATTTCTGGGCTCTAGATTTTTTCAGAATTCATTAGGAATCTTAGTTGTATATGAAGCTCAAAAACAACAATGCTTTGTAGTTTACCGTATCCACATTTTAAAATCTCAATACATTAGTATCTTCTGTTGTTGTTGTTTTCCTGGAGGCTGCAAATGCATCTTGTGATTTGTCTAACACCATGTTTCACAGAGTAATTCAATTCTCAGTAGCAACTGGAAATGATTGTCTTGGCAGAAGAAAGTCTGCTTTTGTTATTTGTAGATGACCAATATGTATTTGGAGATAATTGTGCGCCTGACATGGACTCAAGCTAACATAATGAGCAGAGTTCCTCATGTTCACTTCTTTGTGGGGGGAAAGTTTAAGAACATTTACAAAAATAAAAACAGGAGGGAAACAAGGATTTATGATCAGAGTGTTAAAAAATCTATTTGGCACTTGAAAAATTGTATCAACTCTCATTTTATTCCATCTGAAGAAAGGTGAAGAAAAGGAAAGGGGCTGGGGAATAAATGAACCACACAGGAAAACATGTTTATCATGAGCTTGTTCTTAACCTCCCTGTAAGTAATCTATTTCATTATGCAAAATGGGACCTATAGAATAAGTTGTCTTGAAGATACTTCAGAAGCCTGCTTGACGAGCACATAGAATAGGCCAGCTATTTTGCTACTTCAGATATGTGTCAGATCACTTTCCAGAATCTACTTGTTCCATGAAGTCTTTGACATAGGAGTTTACGTCACATAGCCTTTGTAACTAAGGCCAAAAGCAGAGATAGCTCATAATTAGAAATAAAAGCACATTAATCTTTGAGAAACTGAGGTGGTCTTTCCAGGTATGTGAAATTCCAGAGGAATTCCGTGCTTCAGTCCTGAAGACCAGTCACCAAACACAACAAGCTTGTTTGCATAATCCTGAAGGAAAGAAAAGCTTGTGCTGTTAACATTCGAGATGTTTCCATTAGTTAAGAATTTCTCTCTCTTGCAGCCATGGGCTATCTCTACATTCTATTTCTGGCCTAAGCCTCTCTATGTTGAATTGAAATGGACCTTCTTTCCTAGTTACCTCATGCCTCCATCTCTCTCCTCTTCTCATTCCCTCCTGTGAATCTTTGAGAGTTGTAAGGTCGTCAAGGCAGGAGAGTGTACGTACTAATAAATAAATTAATGATAAAGAAATAACTAGTCAATGTTGGTTTTCTGTTTAATGGCTTAATGTTTGCTTAATATGTATTCTTTGTTGAATTACAGCTGGAACTAACTTTCAGCTACTTGGAAATCCAAGGGATCACCTGCAATAAACCAGGCCAGGTGAATATTTTAGTTATAAAAGGATTTAATACTGCTGCAATTCTATTTGAGACATATTCTATATACTCTGGGAGAAAGGTGGGATATATTCCTTAGAAATAAAAATAAATAAATAGCTCCCCACTGATATTCAATCCTCATTTAGATGAAACAAGTGAGAGATATGGAAGAATTATAATACCAATAGAATTTGAATTGTATTGACTGTGCCTTTTTATGTACTAGCAGGGTAAGATGCTAAACTGGGCAGAGAAAGAGGATTCACACAGATTTTTAAAATTAGATCTAGTTATAACTTTGGAACAGATACAAATCTATTGATTCATCATCTTCTTGTGTAGAAAGGAATGCTTCAAAAGATGAATTCATAACTAATCCCTGTGTAATTTTACTCATTCTTGGATCAGTAAGATAGGAATGCTGCTGCTAGTGAATAGTGAAAATCTTTAAGATCATTGGAGAGGAAGCAGGAATCTGGTCTGCTCTTTGCAGAGTTTTGTGCAGAAAAGTCTTTGTCCTTTTGTACTCCCACATATACTTGTCTTGAAAGCTTTACTCTCAAGGAAAAATATTGTTCAGCTGTGGCACCCAAATATATTTGGCCATTTAGCTCATGCTTTAGGATCCCACATGTTATTTCTCGCGTGTGTACTTGTATTTCCTCTCTGTCCTCCTGCTTCATGGCAGACCCTAGTGTGTCATTCAACCAAGCTGGGCTGATTGAGTTTTTGAAACCTGCATTTGCAGATTCTGCTTTATGTTATGGTTTCCAATTGTAGTTTACCAACATCATGTGGTTTTTCTCAGTTCAGGTATAGCTAGGTTTTTCCAAAGCGGGACGTCAGAGGGAAAATATAAAGGAAGCAATGAATGGTTCAGCATCCAAATAGCACTTTGGGTAGTGAGATAGGATTAGAGAATAGGATTAATTAGCGAAGAAAACAGACCCACGTGTTTTGGAACCAGAAGGTTCATTGCGAACATAGTCTTATACTGGGTGAGTACTAGCTCAGTTCTGACAACCATGACTGTCAACAACTCTTTAAGTTTTTAAACAAGAGTTCTTCCCAAGACACCAGAGGTTGAATTGGAAGCCTTTTGCATGCAAAAATAAAAAAATGTAATGTACCTCTGGGTTATTGCTTCTCCCCTTTCTGTTGACATTGGAGTGGATGCAGGCACTCTAATGTCAACAGAAAGGGGAGAAGCAATAACCCTGAGGATTCCTAGCATCTCCTCCCATTACCTGTTCGTCCATCTCCACAAGTGGGGAAATGTTAACAGCGATGGTCTCTATATATTTTGCTCTCCTAAGAAAGCAGATATATGCAGTTACAGGTTGCTGCCCCTTCCACCTCCCCATCTTCAGAGATGTTTGTTAATTTTTAAAGAGAAGCCTGTGAGATAGCAATGTTGGACTGATGTTTCCTCTTGCAGGGTTGGTAGGCTAGATAATAAGGTGGTAATAACTATGACCTGAATATTTATATGATCCAGCAAGAACAAGTTACAGATATCTATTACAGTATTGTAATTAATTATTTCCTGAGTTACTACATACAAGTTACTTGTAGTAACTGAAAAGAGTGAGGTTATTTCTTGTTATGTTGCAGTTACAAGGTTATATAGCTCAGTGGTCCCCAACCTTGGGCCTCCAGATGTTCTTGGACTTCAACTCCCAGAAATCTTGGCCAGCAGAGGTGGTGGTGAAGGCTTCTGGGAGTTGTAGTCCAAGAACATCTGGAGGCCCAAGGTTGGGGACCACTGATATAGCTACATGCAAGTTGTAGCTATATAAATTTATAATTGTAACATAACAAGAAATAACTTCACTCTTTTTGTGATGCAACTAACTTTTAACATTATTTTTATTGTTTTGGGATGTGACCTCAATAGTGAAGGGGGAGGAACATGGCTGAGTTGCTGGCTTATGTGGTGCCTCCTACTGTTGAATGAAAGACATGTTAAAACATTTTAAACAAGTATTATTTTGAAAGTAAGAGTTTTTTAAAAGAAACCAAATAATAACCTTTTTAGTTACTGTACTTTTGTGAAGTGTGAAGTTGAAAAGTTACTTTGAAGATTGTAACTGTGACAATAATGGGAAAAATAATCACAGAAGCACACCAAAATGTAACAAACTCTAAATCAGAGAATTGGGGTAAAGTTTAGTTTACACACTACGTAGGTAAGTCACTTGCAGCCAAAGTAAAATTATTACCTAGTGCTTGGAGGAACATGCTGTCCTCAGTTTGCAGTCCTGTCTATTTGAGGGGGCAGACTTGAAGCTATAACTAATGGTAACTACTACTGTACAAGCTCCACTCAATGCCAACAATTATATTGATACAATACTATTTAGGCATGCATAAATAAGAAGATTTGGGGCTTGCCAAGCAAATACAATTTATGCTGTCATAGGAAAAAATATTATTTAGGTTGTTGTTCAGGATCCTTTTACTGCATATTTACTAATTCTTAGTACAGTACTTAGTGATGGCTGAGGGGCTTTACACCGAGAGAGGTCCGGAAGGAAAGAATAAGAAACCGGGCCTTCTCGGCAGTGGCCCCTCAGTTGTGGAATACTTTACCAACGGAAATCCGCCTGGCTCCCTCGCTGGGTGTTTTTAAAAGCCATTTAAAAACTTGACTCTTTAGACAGGCTTTCCCTCTAGTCAATTAATTGATCTGTGCTTTTCAATTATCCCATCTTGCTAATGTATATATGTATCAGTTAGTAGGTTTTTTATAATGTATTATTATGTATGTTATTTTATTATATTTTATCACCTATATAAGCTGCCCCGAGTAGACTTTGTCTAGAGGGGCAGGGTATAAGTCCAAATAAAGTAAAAAAGTAAAAGTACTAAAGTGATATTAGTTGAAAATCTCTTTTATAAAAGTTTTAAAATATGTTGTCTAAATTTTCCTAACTTTGTTATGCAGTTGATTGTAGAAACTGAAAAATGCAACATTTCTATGAAGTTGACTTCATCTGAAGATGTACATGAAGTGTTGGCACATATTGGAACGTGCCTTAGGAGGATATTCCCTGGTGTTTCTCCAGTGTAGGTACTCACTGGGAAAATCGTGGCATGTTTGATACCAAATTATCTGGTCTCCCTCTCTTACCTCTGCTGCTTTTGTGTGTGTGTGTGTGTGTGTGTGTGTGTGTGTGTGATATTCATTTGTGTGTGTCTAAGTGTGGAATACTGTGATGGTCTTTACCACCCATCTATATACCTTTTGAGAAGCATATTTGAATTGTGTTTATCAAGTTCAGGGGCGTGGAATGGCTTTCAGTGCATGGTGCATTGGGAGATCTATTGCATCCAGCAATAGATCTTCTGGCACAGAACCAACTGAGGACTTCTGTGATCCAAAAAATATAACATTTCCAAGTTGTGTGTTGTCATAGCCAAGGGGTCTGAAGTCACCGTTTTTGGTTTGCAAGCCCTGAGCAGGGCTGAAATGACAGGACCTTTAGGAAGTTAATAATTTGTAAAATCGCCGTAAGTCAGAAGCAAATTGATGCCAGATAACAACAGAGAACTAACCTAGTTAGTTCGGGGGAATCCAATAGAAGATATGGTTTGAAATAGGTTTCTGATTTTGATTTGGGTGTCATAGCAAACCATGGTTGTTGCGTACCAGAAAGTGGAAGGTAGGATCATTCAATATGAAAGGAAAATTGTTCACAACCCCACACCATGTTCTTGGCTATCAAATTATAGTACGGCCATGTTATCTTAATTGGACAGATATGTAGAGCTGCATTAGCAATTTTCATGGCTCAAACTATGATTCTGTTGAGGCAGAAAAAAGTGATTGTTCTGTGGTGTTTGAATTTAACTATTTGGAAAAGTCTTTCGCCATTATACTTTTCCCATTGTCTTTCACTGTTGCTTAATGTTGTTGCCACTGATGGTTGTGGGGTGCCTCGGCAATAGCTCCATTGGTTCCAGGTTTCTAGTATAATCAGTAACTATCTTTATTGGAGCAAATGTATGGTTACAGTGTTGGGGTCTCTAGGTCCTTCTTTGGAGTTCCTTGGGGGTTGAATTATCTGCACTAAACCCCTAGGTAATGTTATTTCAAGAGGGCCCCTAGTTAACCTCACTGTGGCCCCCAGCAGTCCCAGCATGGAGAAATGGAAGGGGATGATGTGTCTGGGTTCTGGCTGCAGTCCCTTCAAGGTTGGTCAGTACCATCACATTATAGGTACCCAGGCAGCCTTTGCTGCTGCTCCTGGAGCTGCCTCTGCCACTTGCAGAAGTGTTGGCACTTGCGATGTCACTGGTAGAACTGCATCAAGGTGGTTGCAGCTGCTGTGGGCAACTGGCAAGGATGCCGAGGTGCTCTTGGTAGCAGTGGTCTCTGGGGCAACCTGCACAGGGACCCTTCTACGGTCCCTTTCTCAGCCAACTAGAATGGGTTCAGGGGTTTCTTGCCAGCTGTGTACCACTTCCACAGAAGCACAAAATGGGGGGGGGGGGGTTCTTAAGCTTCCACTCAGGTTTCCTTCTGGCCCAAGGTTTCTGCACCTTCTTCTGCCTCTCCTGAAGCTCCATCCCTCCTCCTTTATTCCCTCCACCACTTCCTCTGTCATCCTTTGCAGGTGCTTCCTTTCCACCCTTCCCGCTGCCTTCCAGGGACCCGAGAGCCAGTGGCTCTCCCAAGGCTGCAAGCCCAGGGCAGACAGTTTGCTTGGGACACTGGCGGTGACCTTCTTACAGTCATTCGCCTCATTTTGTTTCTCATATTGGGCTATTTTGGTTCTGATTCCTCCTTCTGTTCATGTTTCTTAGACTTTTCATTGTTTATCCCTGAAACCATGACAAGATTTCTGTTTTTGGTTTCTAGGTGTATTAAGAATACACCAAAAATGCATGCTTTTGGCATTTAATCCTGAGGCTAGGGAGCTGGCTTGCATGACATTTTATCATATAATTATGTATAGCTAAGTATTAAACAGCTGGCTGGATAGTTTAGTGAGCTTGAGCACCTAACTGCAGTGCCAAGGGTTGGGAGTTCAGTTCCCCACTGTGCATTTAAAAAAGAGCCAGCTGTGTGGCCTTGGGCAAGCTGCTTAGTTCCAGAGTGCCTCAGAAGGAGGAAACGGTAAACTACTTCTGTGTACTACTGTATGTACCTAGAAAACCCTACAAAGCCATCGCCATTAACCAGAATTGCCTTCATGGCATTTAATTAATGAATTAGGAAACAGTAAGTTACGCTTCAGCATGTGATCAAATTTAAATGTATGTTTTCCTCTTGAATCCAGGAGGATAATGAAAAAAGTAATTATGGAACCCCCAGAAAGGCTGGCTAATCTCCAGGCCCTGTGGGATGGCCAAACGGTGGCAGAATTAGGACCATGTGGTGAGTGTGTATGCATGTTCAGATTGTAATTTGTGGAAGAGCCTGTATTGGAACCTTCATTCTGTTTTTAGTAGAGGTTTGGCTTTTTGTGTGTGTGAAGGTGTAATTAACTCTAAGGTATAGTTAGAATGGAAAGGCCATTTTTACTGGTGTGGGAAGATGCTATTTTTATGCTGCACCGTACCCTGCTGTCTATAGAACAGGCAAACATAATTTAGGCTCAGTTGGTTTCGTATTGTGCCTGGAGTGCCATGTATGTGTTCAGAAGAGATGAAAATAAACTGTATCTCTACGATAAATGCACTTATTTTTTGTAAATGGTTTGTATTGCTTTTTTATTTCTAGGAGGTTTTTCTCAAATGTATGCATGTGTTTGTGACTGGCTTGGGTTTCCGTATAGAGAAGAAGTTCAGTGGGTGAGTACAGAGTTGCATTGGTGTCATGTATCTTCAGCAAGCTATACAAAGAAAGAGGAGGGGGTGGGGAACCAAATAAAACCCCAGGCTAAAACCAAAATCTCCATTTTACCATTCTCAGAATTAGTGTTACAAAATGAAGCCACTCCCATTGTGTTTTTTTTTTTGACCAGGACGTTGATACCATTTATCTAACTCAAGATACCAGGGAATTGAATTTACAAGACTTTAGCCATCTTGACCACAGGTAAGCACAAATTATTCTAGATCTGAAGTATAATATAGAAACACAGCTAACTTGCAGACTCTTCTTTCTCTACTCGTATTTGTTGCTGTTTTCCTACTCACTTATTATTTTGTGCACCGATTCATTTTTCTTTTTTTTCAAATGTAAAAAAATGCATCTAACTTGTGATGCTGCTGTGAGAGTACTGGCGTGCCAGCATAATCTTTTATTCTGCAGTGTTGTTCTTTTGTAATTACTGATTTACAGCCATCCTGAATACATATTTGCCTGCAGTTATAGAGAGCAATCACACCCTGACGCACACATATGTATTTTTGGGAAGGAATATTAGGGAAAGAAAATGTTCCTTCTGATGGTAACACTTCATACTCATTGAAAGGATAGTCAGCTGCAGCTCTTCAGTTTTTTAACCACAGCTCCTGTAATTCCTCAGCATTGGCTATGCTGGCTAGAGCTGGTGGGGGTTGCAATTCAACCATTTTGGAGGGCCATTCACACCCTCACCCACAATTTATGGGATACCAGTTGGAGAAGGGACTTTTCTCTCTCTCTCTTTCAGCAGAGTTTGTGGTAGGCAATTGTCAGAAACAGGAGCTAAGGGCTCCCATGGGTGAGTAGAACAGCTGCAGAAACCATTTTAGTTCCTGGCCATATGTATGAATTGTGCTTTAGTCAGTTCTCTTTGTTAGAACAGAATGAATCCTATAGCAACTTGCTCTACTGGTAGAAAAGAATGAAATAGAAATTAGATATTGAGATGTATGTGCTAGAAGGTAATTAAAAATCACACAGCATTGCATTTCAAATACTGGCAGAAAACATTCACTTTTTCTAAGTCCAGGAGCCAGTGGAATAATAAAGCCATATTAGTTTGAAACCCCTGGACAAAACTACTTCTTGTTTCTCGATCTTGGGAGAGGGTTTTTACAGAGAGACTTGTTAGTGAAACTGAAGTGGCTTACAGAAATATTACAACAGAGTTTCAGCATACCACTTCAGAGGACAAACTGATTATTTTAAGGGCTGTATTGACTACAGGGCTGTATTATTTTAAGGGCTGTATTGACTACAGAGAAGTTAATGTCATCAGGTTGTGGTTGTTGTGGGTTTTTCAGGCTCTTTGGCCGTGTTCTGAAGGTTGTTCTTCCTAAAGTTTTGCCAGTCTCTGTGACAGCACCAGTCGGAGGTCAGTTTTGCGTATGAACATGACATCTAAGAACGGGAGTTGGCCCTCTATTTCTACATGGAGCATTTCAAAAAACTTGCCCTGGCTTTGGCACCCCTCACACGCACAGTCTGGTTCCAATATGTGGATGACACCTTCGCAGTTTGGAACCATGGTGAAGAAAAATTGGAAGAATTTCTAAACCATCTCAACAGCATCCACCCAAATATACAATTCACTATGAAAAAAGAAATAGAGGGCCAACTCCCGTTCTTAGATGTCATGGTCATACGCAAAACTGACCTCCAACTGGGACACAAGGTCTACAGAAAACCCACCCACACAGACCGGTACCTACACAAAAACTCCAACCACCACCCACGGCAAAAAGAGGCATAATCAAAACACTGGTAGATCGTGCAAATTGGAACTGTGAAGCTCAGTTTCTCAGCACTGAACTCAACCACCTGAATTGGGCCCTACAGGCAAATGGCTACTCCAAAAATGAAATCACAAGAGCCATCAAACCAAGAAAACAACACCAAACTGAAGAAGAAAAACAACCACCCACAAATAAAGTATTTCTGCCATACATCAAAGAGGTCACGGACCACATGGGGAAATTTTGGAAAAAACACAACCTACAAATGGTATTCAAGCCACAAAAATACAACAAATGTTACAGTCAGCAACGGACAGAAGGGACCCCCTCACCACTGCAGGAGTATACCGGATACCTTGCAGTTGTGGCCAAGTATACATTGGAACCACAAAACAAAGCATCCACACCAGAATCAAAGAACATGAGAGACACTGCAGACTAAAATTACCAGAAAAATCTGCAGTAGCTGAACATGCCCTAAAACAAGCTGGACATGAACTTCTATTTCAAAATACCGAAATACTAGACAACACCAGCAATCATTACATCAGACTGCACAGGGAAGCCATTGAAATCCACAAGCACCAGCAGAACTTCAACAGAAAAGAGGAAAGTTTGAAACTCAACAAAACTTGGCTTCCAGCTCTGAAAAATACAGTGGGGTCTCTACTTAAGAACTTAATCCGTATTGGAAGGTGGTTCTCAAGTTGAAAAGTTCTTATGTTGAATCTGCATTTCCCATAGAAATGCATTGAAAACCATTTAATCCGTATCTGCTCTTTTCCGTCCATAGAAACTACAGTGGAACCTCTACTTAAGAACTTAATCCGTTTTGGAATGGTGTTCTTAAGTTGAAACGTTCTTAAGTTGAAGCAAAATTTCCCATAGGAATGGACTGAAAACCAATTAATCCGTTCTGGCTGTTTTTTTGTTATGTAGAGGTGCGTTCGTACATTGAAGCATTAGTTCCCATAGGAACTAATGCAAAGCTGGTTAATACGTACTCTACCACTAGGGGGAGAATTTTTTTTTAACCTAAGATGACCTAAGGTTAAAAAAAGAGCAGGAAAGGTTTTTTTTCGTGTTCTTATCTTGGATTTCTGTTCTCAAGTAGAAGCAAAATTTAGCAAATGGAGCTGTTCTTAAGTTGGATTGTTCTTAAGTAGGGACATTCTTAAGTAGAGACCCCACTGTACAGCGTGCAAAAGGTCAACGACCCCTACCCAGCCACAAGGACCGGGGATCACTACACACAAAAGACCAGCTAATGACACCCATCAATCACAGTGACAGATAATCCCTTATCCTTATCACAACAATAAACCCACAACAAGACACACTAATCGCCCATCTCCTGAATAGGACAAAAGCCTATCTCACAGCCATAAATACTCCAGTCCCAAGCCAACTACACAAGAGCACAGAGTGCTGTCTTCTGAAGATGCCGGCCACAGAGACTGGCGAAACGTTAGGAAGAACAACCTTCAGAACACGGCCAAAGAGCCTGAAAAACCCACAACAACCATTAGATCCCGGCCGTGAAAGTCATCAGGTTGTGTTGGTGTTCTGAATGTACATGCACATATTCATCAATACATGAGCAAATGATTGTGTGCATAAACATAAACAAGTGAGTGATTCTATATCTTCTTTGAAATTCTATGTCTTTTGGACCAAAAGAGAGGTATTTAGGGAATTATTACACTGTGGAAATTATCTTGTAGTGTTAGGAGTATCCATATTTGTGGCGTGGAAGCAAGTGCTCCTGCAAAGAATAAGTCAGAGATATTAAATAACCTATGCAATTTCTACAAGCAGGACTCAATTGCTGGACCCAGAGTGCTGACAAAGTCCACTATGCCTGATTCATTTCTTGGTCCCTACGCATAGCACAGTTGTATATGAGAAGCTGCTGTTTTAAATTTCCCACAGTGCTTCAGAACCACTGAATGTAATGTGGCTCCAAGACATTCTTTTTCAAATTGTTCTGTGTTCTTTTGGCCTTTGTGATTAACAGTTTATCTCTTATAAAAGACTCCCTAGAAGAATTGCCTAAATGGCTAACCCTAGCACTATGTATGAAAGCAACAAAAGAACAAACAGTATCTGCTAATCTTTTTTGGGAGGGGGGAATATATATTAAATTGGCATTCACATTAAATTCCCCCCCCCCAATTTAATTTAACTGGCTGCTTTGTCAGTGGATTTAAGTGATTTTAGAAAGGAACGAACAACTGCAGACGTGGCTTGTTTGGGAGTGGTGTGCCATAATTAAAAGTAAAATTGTGGATACATAGGGAAATGTGTCATATCTTAAAGATTAAATACTTGTTTCAACCTGCAGACGACTGTATATGGAAGAAAATGGCGTCTTATCATTTTGTTTTAAAAGGAAGAGGCAGTGTAAATTAAAATATTCAGGGAAGAACATTCCTGAAATGATACCCTTTACTTCTGGACTAGAAATAGGATATTTGTACTCATTCATGGGATCCACAGCCCCACCTCCCCAAACTGGCCCATCCATTTATGGGTCACCATGCAATGTGCGTGGCAGCATCCTGCTTGTCGGGCCAATCTCTGACAAAGCCCAGCTGCCGATTCTCCGTCTCTCTGCTCTTCTGGTCACTCCAGCTAGGGTGCGGGAAGACAGGTCTCCCCACTCAGCTGCTCAGCGACTAGAAGAGCAGGAAGGCAGAGAAGCAGTTGGGCTTTGTCAGAGATTGGCCCAACGAGCAGGATGCCAGCTTCACATGCTGTGTGGCGACCCATAAGTGGATAGGTCAGTTTGGGGAGGCGGGACTGGGTATCCTGACCACCTGGGCGTAGGATATTCATGTTTGTTCACAAATACGAATATCCTGTCTCTCTTCTGGACATCAATATATCTCAGATATGAGGCACTTATACCATTTTCAAGTGAGACTTGCATTTAGATAAGTTTTGGGGAAGTAAATCGCCAAGGAATCAAGATATGCATGTGAGGACACACATACAAAACACCACATGTTGTTATAGAGATATTTTCTTCAGTTTTCACGGTTTATCCAGACAGGATTAATTCCTATACTTTGAACTGACAAAATCAGATCCACTTCCACAGTGTTCTGCCACCTTCAGTATTTAGTTGCAGTGGTATGCAGGGCACGATGCCAACATCAAACGTTAGAGCTTTGCAATAGTAATACAATATTAAATGCAGTCACTTTGTGTGGTGTTTATACATGCTTTATAAATCCCTTGGTCCCCTTGCTCTTCCACAGGAGAATAAACTTATAAAGCAAGATACAAAGAAGTGGGCCTTTGAGATCAGATTTCTCAATTTCCTTCAAGTGCCACATAGCTGTCTTTGCAACTGAAGGGATGTCTTAGATAAGGCCTGAGTATCTGCTGTTCAGGGACGTAGTGGCGCTGAGGGACCTGGTGGCGCTGAGGGACATGGTGACGCTGTGAGCTAAACCACAGAAGCCTGTGCTGCAGGGTCAGAAGACCAAGCAGTTGTAAGATCGAATCCACGCGACGAAGTGAGCACCTGTCACTTGTCCCAGCTCCCGCCAACCTAGCGGTTCGAAAGCATGCAAATGCAAGTAGATAAATAGGGACCACCTCGGTGGGAAGGTAACAGCGTTCCGTGTCTAAGTCGCACTGGCCATGTGACCACAGACAATTGTCTTCGGACAAAACGCTGGCTCTATGGCTTGGAAACGGGGATGAGCACCACCCCCTAGAGTCGAACATGACTGGACAAAAATTGTCAAGGGGAACTTTTACCTTTACCTGCTGTTCAGAGACGTGTATGCAATCACACATCTGTGGAAGATGTCTTCATGTGTGCCTGGAGGAGTGCTGAGACACAACTAGTTCCACACATCCCAGTCATAATAGTCTAGTTTACGTGCTCGAATGAGGCTTTATAATGGCTTTGGATGATTATGCTCCACATTTCTTTTCATTTACAAACTCAGACTGTAGAGGGAAAGAAATCAGAGCACACAACTTGTTTGCAGTAGTCAAACTATGCCTTGGCTTTTATGCCTGAAGTCAGCTAAAGCAGCAGTCCCCAACCTTTTTGGGGCCACGGACCAGTTGGGGTGGCGGGCTCTGTGCACAGGGAGGGCACCCCCGCGCTTGTGGAGCGGATATTGCGCTTGTGTGCAAGCACAACATGCCCCCTGTGCAAGCACAATACTCCACCCTGCGAGCACGGTGCCCCCCAGCGCAACACACCCACCAGGCAGGCGGGAGGACAGAGATCCATCTCCACAGCCCAGTTCTGAGAAGCCCACAGACTGGCACTGGGCCACAAACCGGTGGTTGGGGACCCCTGAGCTAAAGTATATCCTGCTACCATTTGTACATGCTTAGTATTTTGTTTGAGACAATATTAGACATTTTCTAGTAGAAATGTGAGGGTGATGGGTCTGGGGAAAAAAGATTAACACTTGGGAGAAAAACAATGGTACTAAAATATATTTTAGAGTAAATGCTTTACAAAAATGTACTTGCATGATTCCAGAATTTTAAATGTATTTATTTGGTGTGTCTGCCAGACTGAATGGTGTGGGAATGCTTACACAATTTTGCTGTCACTATCATGCACTTAATAGTGTTCTACTGTTTTAATGGAGAAGCTGGAAAAGGGACAGCATATCAGATTGAAGAAGCTAAGATTAAAGGAAAGAAAATCACCCTAGGATTTTACAAGTAAAATCCCCTTTACAATTAGAAGCGAGATTGTGTGGAAAATTGTATTATCTTTTCATGTACTGCAGTATCCTTAGAGTATAAGGTAACTCTGTAAAAGAGAATGGAGGTATTGGCCAGATTCATTCAGTCACAGGATTATGTTAAGAGATCTGACTGCCTAAAACCCTTTTTACTCAATTATGATTACTGTGGAGATTAAATGTGACACAACCTGATTAAAAAATAAATTGTAGTTCAGTAGCTGAAATTACTTCTTAAGCTTATTTTTAATGAGTATATGGTGACTGAACAGTGCTTGCATTTTTCCTTTTTAGTAGTGAATTTAAAAAGCTTTCTAAAATTGTCACTATGGGCTGAAATCCTGCTGCTTAGTGTAGTGAATTTGCACTAGAGTAGATCCTTTGAATCAATGGGGAATTTGTGAGTCAGTGCCTTCATACGTTCCCATGACTCAAATGGCCCTTTCCAAGTTGTTACTGTGATCATGTAAGTTGCAGCTAGAGTAGACCCATTTGATTCAGTGGATTTATAGAGATGCTGACTCACCATATCCCTGTTGATTCACTGTGTAATTTATTTATTGTCAAGGATAATTTCCAGGCCTGAGCAGAACAAGGTATATTAATGAGCAGCCATGATGAACAGGTGTGCAGTAATGCATGAGTCATGATGACTCATGAGTGCTGACTCATACATGATGTAATGTCTAATGTGATTGGCCACAGGCAGATGTACATAAGTATATATGTGTGAACCTGTACAGTAGATGTATCTTCCTGCTCTGTGATGAATGCTATCCTGTTATGTTGCCAGACTGAACCGCTGTATATATCCTTTAAATATATGATTGGTGTTGGGAGAAGCTGCCTGCGTGTGTGATTTATTTGGACCACCTGGACTGGACAGGACTGGACATTACTCTGCTGATTCTACTGAATTTCTGCGATTTTGCGCTAACATTTATTTTATTTATTTGTTTGTTATACTTCTATACTGCTCCATTTAGTATTGATCAATACTCTGGGCAGTTTACATCTATAGTAACATAAACATAAAATAAATCACAGATAATATCTTAAGAAATAAACCACACATATACACAAATAGTAAGGATAATCATCTAATAAATCACCAATTTATTCGTGCTAAGGAATAGGATTTCAGCCCATATGTATTTCTGATACTTGGCTCAAAATAACAATGTATTAGCAAAAAGTTCTGTAAAAAAGCCATTCAGACACTTTAGAAAAACTTGTGTACTTGACTGTCAGTAAGAATGATCAAGAAGAGAAACTATTAATTTCAGTGAGAGATGATAGTAGATAGTTCAAAACTGGAAAAATGTTTCCACTTTTTAATTAATCTGCATATTGTGAAGCCCATTAATTTAGCTGTTTTTAGTTTGTCAAAATACTAATATATTTTATTAAGCAGATCCTCTCTTTCAAATCAGTTATACCCTGCAATATTTGTTCACTATTTGGTACTTTTTCCCCATAGGGACTTAATACCTATTGTGGCTGCCCTGGAATACAATCAGTGGTTTACAAAACTTTCTTCCAAGGACCTAAAGTTAGTAAGTATTAGGGCAATGGATGAACGATTCATGATTTTAAGAGCTTACATTTGTTGAATTCATGACTATTTTAATTGTGCTAAGTAAAAAAGGAGATGTATCACTAGGACATTTTAGCGATATCTTTGCTGCAAAACTGAAAGCAGCAGGTTTTAATGTACAAAGTTCACTTGCAAAAACTGATGAACCGCCTCATATTTATCTAAGTCATATAATTTCAGATTATGAAGTGGGGCATCCCTTTTTTAAGCTTCTGGAAGTTATCTAGCACTTTTGAGAGAAAGATCCTTTTTAAAAATGGACATTTGCAAAGTTAATGCTCTCTATGGAAGTGACTAATATGGAATTATTTCTGAGAAGTATTATTTAAAGGATTTTGTGATGAAAACTGATTTTGCCTGGGGGAAAAAACATGAAGTTCTGTGTTTGATTTAAATGCAGTGAGCACACTCAGCAGATGGGGAATCAAATTAAATTTTAGCAAATTAATAATATGAAAAAAAAACTTTATTCTGTCTAATTTATTCTTGCCATTGGTACAATAGTTGCAAGAATTATTCTCATATATGATTATGAAAGTATGTCTGATGCTGTTACGGCACAAAAGGGACAGTGGCTCACCGTGTTTGCTAACCTTACCTTTCTGTTCATCATTTCATGATCTTAAATGGTTTTTAAGTCTTTATTGTGAACTGTTCCTTTGTCACATGGGCTGTATAGATGCCAGCAAAGGTTTGTGTAGTGGTCATTCCAGAACAGCATTATGGTGATTTCTGAGTGATTCACTGCATGGATGTAGGCATGCTTGCTGTTGCATCCAAAATGTTCCACAGTCTATGCCAGGCTTGTCCATCCTGCGGCCCGAGGGCCGCACGTGGCCCAGGTCGGCTCATAATGTGGCCCAGTGCAATTTATTATTTTTAAAGAAATTCCAAAGTTTCAAGTTACACTGCTGGCACTTGTGGCTGGAATGCGGCTGGGGCACATCACAACAGTGGGAGGGGGGGAGAGGGAAGGAAGGAAGGAGTGGGAGGGGAGGGGAGAGGGGGGCTGTGTGACTGCATTGCACCATCCCCGTCAATAGGTGGACCCCCTCCTGGCCCCATAATGCTGCCGGAGTCAAAGCTGACAGCCTCTGCTGTCTGAGATCGCAGCTGCCGGTAAGCGCGTTTGGAGTGGGGCTGCGGAGGACGGCTAGGGCTGCCCCCCCATGCGGCCCAAACCAAATGTATGTGCGGCCCAAACCAAATTTTCATCTTCTATTGTGGCCCAGGGAAGGTGAAAGGTTGGACACCTCTGGTCTATGCCATCTTGTAGGAGTCTGACTCTAATGCAAAGATACATGATAATTCAGTTGTAAAATATTACAGCTCCACCATAACAAAGTGTTTTGATAGCCATCCTTATATGAAGACAGGCTATTATTAACTTCATTTTAAGATTAGCTAGAACTCTCTTGGGGATTTACACTGCAATTACATGCATTGGAGTAGGTAATCCCCACTCATTGAATGAGTTACTGTTCACTTTCCTGTCATGAAACTTGGCATTTGGCTAGGAATATAAGCAGCAACTCACCCCCATGATTTGTACAATTACAGTTATGGTAACATAAATCTTCAATTGTATATTTTCTATGACATTTAATATTACACCATTGTTTGTCACAATAGTCCACTGACATTTGCGAGCAGATCCTGAGAGTGGTGAGCAGATCCAATAAATTGGAAGAATTAGTACTGGAGAATGCTGGTCTTAGAACGTAAGTCATTGTTTCTTTAAAAGCAAGAGGATTTTAGCAAAGTCCAGTAGTATCAGAAGAGGCTGTAAACCTGCAATTGCAATTCTGAACTAGCTCTGTTCACCTCAGTAAGGCTTACTTCTGAATACAAATGTAGGGATGTGCTGTGAATTGCTGAAAAGGATTTGATCCAAACATAAGTCATACTTTGAATAGACACGTTGAAATCAGTGGGACTTAAAAGTACTTCAGTTTTGCTAAATCTGCATCCAAGACTGTGCATTTAACTCAATTTATATTTAAAATTTCAATCTTGGAAGTTTGTGTGTGTTAACATACACATGTAAATAAATATAATATAATATAATATAATATAATATAATATAATATAATATAATATAATAAAGCTATTAAAAAGAAATATTAAGGGGAGAGAAAACAATTGAGACTAAGAAGTTATATTGCATTGCCATGTTGTGAAGACAGGCCTGACTTTGTGAATGTATTCTTGTTTTGCATCAGGTACTCTACCTCACAGTGGGTCACATACAGAACAAAAATACCATTAGCGCACGAGTGATTATATCACAGCATCTGTAAGCAGTCACTAAAAATAAAAGCTGGGCAGAAAATCCTGTTGCTTGTTTACACTTGCATAAGTGCAATTGCATAAATCGTGATGGCAGATTGCCACTTATTAACAAAGTGCTGGTTATGTTTCTGGACACAGAAGCACGATCAGCACTTCATTAATGAATGGCAATTCACCACTGAGGCTCACACAGTTTGCCTTATGTAAGCATAAATTGGCAGTAAGATTCTGGCCGTTATGACTCCCCAGTGCTTTCCTAGGAATCTGGCCATATGCCTTCCTCTTGCATACATGCCTCTCTACATGACTCGTGTAGCACCCACACAGGGAAGAATAACTTGAAGGACAAAACAGGGAACATCACAATTCATGTGCAAAGCCACCTGTAAAAAAGAAATTATATATGGATGAAGTGTGCCTATACCTTTCTCAGTTCTGTTTGTACTTTTCAAGCAAGCACTTTGTATTAACTTCCTCAATATATTGTGATGCAGAAGATAAAAAAAATCCTCTTTTGTTTCTTCTATTTTTCCTTAAAGAGATTTTGCACAGAAACTGGCCAATGCTCTATCCCATAATCCCAACTCAGGACTTCATACAGTTAATCTTGCCAGCAACCCCTTAGAGGACAGAGGTACCTTAACATTTCTATTTTTTTTTCTTGTTACAAGTCTAAGTGGATTAAAGTGATTTCACACAGCTTTTGTCTGTATAATTACAGCCTCATATAATTGTTTTGTAAATGTCTTTTGTTTATGGAGTTTTAGAACTCTTCCTTTTCTAGCACAGAATCATTTTCTCTTAGCTTAAACTATAAATAAATCCATGTTTAATGGATATGAGCACCATATATTTAATGAAGCATAATTTATTTCAGTTTTGTAGAAATGACTAGTCTTCAGATGAAAACAGATAGTTTGAAGTGGAGCAGAAGAAAATGGCCACAAATACTGTACTGTATTTTTAGAAATCTCTTAAATGATTGTAATATTAGCTCTAGATAAAGAACTTTTCCAATTTCTGTTATGTGAGATTTTGCATGAATGTGTTTATGCTTTGTAATATAAGCAGAAATATTGCTGTAGATATGAACAAAAGAGGAAGTGCTTCTTGTCATCTGTGTAATAACCATCCAGAGCAGCCATTCAGTTTACTAGTAATGAATTAGAAGCTTATCACTATTTGCCACTACACTGAATCGTGTTTAAATCCTTCGGATTAAGTTTAAGTCATAGGCAGTATCACTCAAATGACTGAGGAGGCCCAAAGTCTGTTCATCATCTGCTTTTCTCTTCCTTCCTTAAATTTAAATATTTAAAACTTCTTCTGCATGCATTTAAGAATTTTCATGCGTTTTTGTACATATTTCACAAGCAGGTATGCATTAGTATTTGTTTACGTACAGAAAAACATGAGTGTTAAATAGATGGGTTCTTCCTTCTGTGGGAATAGGCTCAAGGATGTACAATCAGTGGCTCCACTCCCTTCAAAGGAATGATGGTCTCTTAATGTGGAATACTTGCCATTCCAGTCAAATGTGCTTAGTCATGTCCTGAAGGCATGTCTATACTGCAGATCGATCAGGTTTACACCAATTTAGCATCTTATTATTTTTTTTACAAAGCAGATTGAGAATTTTTTAATCATTGTGCTGTGACTGCTTCATTGAAGATCATTGAAGACCTGTGTATAGTCTTACAGTTCCCAGAGTTACTACAGAATGATTATTATAATTATTTAAGTTTTCGGTGTAGATAATGCAATGAATAAACAGTTTTGTAAAATATGTGACAAACCTGACTTGCAAGAGTTCAGACGGTGTCTATGTTTGAGCAGTTCTGGGATGGGATAAGAATGAAGTGGAGTGGGTGGGGGAAATGGCCTTATTAGTTTCTCCCCTAACAAATCAGCTTCAAATCTTGTGCCCCTTTGAAAACTAAAGTATCTTCTTTAGCACAAGCTTTTGTAGATGGGATGTAATCCATAAAACCCTGCCTCAAATTTTTGTCTTTGAATTGGCACAGGAAACATTAGATCACACTAACAGTTGATATGGAAATTAATAGCATTGACAGTATAAACACGTCCGTTTCTTTGTTTTGTGAAGATTTGTTGTTTTTGTTCTTTTTACAGGTATATCCTCTCTAAGTATTCAGTTTGCCAAATTGCCAAAGGGGCTGACACAATTGAACTTATCAAAAACCTCACTTTCACCTAAAGGTATGTTTCATTATTGTTATTCACTATGTCGTATGATTGTTTCCTTTCAATCTTTGTCTTCTAAGTGCAGTTTTACAAACATACTCAAGGTAGGTAGCAGACAAGCAGACTGCATCTTGCATCACAACACTACCATTTAAAAAATGCACACTGTGCTCTAGTCTGGCACAGATCTGTAGGAACATGCAGTTATCTTTAGGGTTTGTTTGTACCGTACAGTTGGAAAGGCAGAAACAAATATGGTTTGGGTTTGAATAGGTAAAATAAAGGTTCCCCTTGACATTTAGTCCAGTCGTGTCCAATTCTAGGGCGCAGTGCTCATCCCTGTCTCTAAGACGTAGAGTCAGCGTTTGTCCGTAGACAGTTTCCGTGGTCACATGGCCAGTGCGACTAGACACGGAATGCCATTACCTTCCCACCGTGGTGGTACCTATTTATCTACTCACCTTTGCATTCTTTTGAACTGCTACGTTGGCAGGAGCTGGGACAAGCGATGGGAGCTCACTTCGTTGTGTGGATTCAATCTTACAACTGCAGGTCTTCTGACCTTGCAGCACAGAGGCTTCTGCGGTTTAGCCCACAGCGCTACCACGTCCTCTTTGGGCTTGAATACCAAAGTTTAAGTAGATGAAGGAGCTATAATTGCAGGGGGAAAAATGTACTCAAAGTCTCTGCACTTCCTTTTTAAAGGAAATATGACAAACAAGATACAGGAAGTTTCTCTATAGTATCCCCTGTACAATAAGTGAGTTGGTATATTAAATCAATACCCCAGTATTTCTACTAAGACACAGCTGTAGTAGCTATTCTGCCTGGAAAAAAATCTGTTATTGAGAGCTTTTTCTGTCTCTTGGTGTATGAGATCTATTTTCTTCTACAGACCACTGATTTTCTCTTTCTTTCTGTTTCTCTGTGCCTCTACCAAGAATCTTCAGCTATCTTGTCTCTTAAAGCTTTATGACAGTCTTATCTTCTAGAGCATTCCTGTGGCTTGGAGGACAGATTTCATTGCTTTAGCCACGGTCGGAAAGCTTCATCAGAAGCCTAAAGGCAGAATTTTATTAAAATCAGAGATTAGAGACAGAAACTGGTGGTGCTTGCCACCTGGGAACTTATCCCGATAGAATATAAAAGTCAGCACCCTGTTTCAGTAGAGGCAGTGACAAATATCACTGAACAGTGCCCTTAGATTTGAAGAGGATTTGCTGTTCATGCTTTTTTTATTGTTACTGAAATATTTCATATCAGAATTACCATTGAAATTGAATAGAAGGCTCAGTAGGTATGTTAGCATACATTACTGGTAAATCTTCAACTGCAGTGTTAATTAAGTCTCTTTCATGCTAAGCTTAAACCTTTACCAATAGTTTTGTGGTGGTAATGGATGAATCTTAAAATTTTAGAGACATAAATGATTTTTCAGACTATTTCTATT
Organism: Pogona vitticeps; assembly: GCF_051106095.1. Lineage (NCBI taxonomy): Eukaryota > Metazoa > Chordata > Lepidosauria > Squamata > Agamidae > Pogona > Pogona vitticeps. The sequence goes on from NC_135786.1 coordinate 168,132,362, forward strand.
AGTTCTTGTATCTGTGCTCAGCTTTGGAGTAAAATTCTTTATTTTCCTCTTCCCTGCATTTCATAGGCAAATATCTAACTGCACAAAATGGTTAAACCAGTTTATTTATATGTTACCTTTCTACTAAAAATTGTACTCAAGGCAGCTAACAGTAAAGGACCATAACAATACAAAGCATGAGCAGGCAATACCTTTATTAAACCACTAAAAAAACCTAGCAATCTGCTAGCTTTCACGGATCAAAGTTAACCTTGTGGGTTAACTTAATTTTCACCCCAATTCCTTGTTGGAGGACTCCAGGGTTTTTTTGTATTGCCCTGTTCCCCAGCCAAATAGAAATGTGTCCTTCCAAAAGAAAGCCATGCAGGAGGATGTATGCATATTACCTGGACATTTTTGTTTGAGGAACTGGGGTGTGATATCCAGTCAACATCTGCCTTAGCTGTAGTTTGAAAACCACGCCTCCAGTGCATACTGTGCCTTTTCCTCTGCCACGAACTTTTGGGACTCTAAATTCTCTGAACTGTTGTCACAAAGACACCAGTTTGATCTTTCTGTGCAGTTGGATATTTGCCTGTGAAATGCAAGGAAGAGGAAAATAAAGAATTTTACTCCAGGTCTGAGCACAGATCCAAGAACCAATAGAAATATTTGGAAAAGGAGCTTACCATAAATTATATGGTAACTTCTTTTTGTGATTTTGCATAAGAATTTATAGTCCAAAACCCACAAATGGAATGTCCCTAGTAATAATAATGTTATCTTAAATACTCTTTTTAGTAGTACTTTGATGATGTGCAGAAAAGACAATCAACATTTTTTGTAGATACTCACTGAAAACCTGTTGCTTGATGTAAATCAAATCATCACCTTTGGTTTGCCGCTTCCCAGTAAATAACCCATCCTTGCTGTGATAGTCACAGTGCGCACATGCACATGCCAACTTGGTGCATGTACCTCCCCCCAAGAATCACTGTTGGGACACTTTGATTATCACAGAAGAATGGATGAATATTACAATTCAGCTCATGCTAAGCAACAGGACCTTCGACCACTGTGTATTTAAAGGGCACATACCAATACTTTACTGAGTGTAATTAAAATAAGTGTTGACCATTTTGTTACAGGGGTGAACAGCCTTTCACAGTCACTGAGTGCCAACCAGCTCTTAGCTACCACACTTACCCACCTTGATCTCTCAGGGAATGTTCTTCGGGGTGATGATCTTTCAGTAGGTGCTCATTTTTCTTTTTTCTAAACCGTACCAAAAATGATGAGTAAATTGAAGACAAATCCAAAACACTTATTTTTGCTATAGCACCCCAACTGTGGGATGCCCTCCCCGTGGTGACTCTACTGGCACCAGCAGTGGCGGCTGAGGATTGTCGTCTGCATAGGATTTAATGCAATGGTTTGAATGTTTCAATGTTGTGCTGTTTGGTTTTAAATTGTCTTAAATATCTTCTGTTTTAAAATTGGCTTGTGCAGCTTTGTAACCCACCCCGAGGTATATAGGATGAGATATAAATGTTTAAACAAATGAATAAGCCAGTAAATAAAATATTATGATCAATGAAGCTATTTGTACCGGCTTATACAAACATCATTTCCAAGCCACTTTTTGGGGGCAACTTGTACTTGTAATTTGTCTAAAAGCTGCATATTCTCATCACCTAGCCTGCAATGAGATGCACAATTGGTGTTGCACCTTCAGTGAGAGCAGAAGGGCGATTCCCTGAGTGTGTTCTTCATCGTCCACAGTCTTCTCTTGCTCTCCACAGTTTGTGAAGAAAACAGATTATCTAGTGCTCTCGCTTATCTTACAGAGAATGTTGGAAATAAAATGAGACCGGAAGGGCCTGCAACCAAACCTGAGATTCTTCAAAGTCCCTGGTTAGGAAGAGGAACACACTTGTTCCTGTAATATATGGCATGCCTAGTGTGGGAAGGGGAAGGAGAGCTTTCCATTCTCCTGTGTGTGTTGTCTTAAATCTGACCTGTTTTATGAATCAAATAATCATTATTTAACTATTTAAAGATGGTAAAAACTACAACATGTATGTTGCTGTTTGATTTTATAATATAAATATAAATCCATAGCAGTTTTTGTTTGGCACTTAAGAGGTATTCTGTATTGACATCCTGCATGTTTCCAGTATGGATAAAATATTACAGTTAATCAAAAAAGCACTTGCCTTCATGTTCCAACAGTTGAGATGGATACTGTAAAAGTACTAATACCTAATTCTTTTTCCTCTCTCTTACAGTTCCTGTATAATTTTTTGGCTCAGCCAAATGCCCTTGTTCATCTGGATGTATCCAATACAGAGTGTGCATTAGACATGGTAGTCTTTATGTGTTTACTAGAGAGAACTCCGTATTTTTTTTCCGTTCCAGATTGATTTGTGTACACTCACTATCTGCTTCTTTATGGCTTAGATGTGTGGAGCTCTTCTTCACGGCTGCCTTCAGCATCTTGCCATTCTTAATGTATCCAGGACAGTTTTTTCTCACAGGTCAGCATCTAAAGACTGTTTTTCAATTTAACTTTCCTGCAGCATCACTAATCTCCTTCTGCCCTAAAAGATCTTAAAATAGTTTCTTTGCATTTTACTTTTTTTTTTTTTTACATTTCTTTATGTGAAAATTTACTGTATCTTTGTGATCACACGAATTACTCCAGTGGTTCCTCATGCTTATGTTCACCATTTGCACCTACATAATTGTGTATATTTTGAGCGTAGTGCAAGAACACATATTTTCTGCATTTCTCTGAAAATGTTGACTACGCTTGCTGCTTCTGCAGATTATATTCTCATTTAATATCCAAAACCGGGTACATGCCAGGGAATGCAACCCACACTTTATGAATAGGTGGTCATTTATGACCAAGAATTACTGATGTATAGGAAGGCTGGTTGAAGAATTACTGGATGCAGATATTAAAACAACACAGCTGGATTTCACAGTTGTTTTGTTTTTAAATAAGGCCTGTGGTCACTATTTTAGAACCTGCTTTTCTATCTATATTGTTTAACTCTGTATGCTACCAGTTAAACGGAGGTGAATCCAACAGGGTTTTTTTTCCGGTTGATGCTCATTGATCTGAATGTTTGAAGATGATGAATGCATGCTATCATTATTATTCTGAGAAACTTTAGTAATTCTCTTTTTTAATTACAAATTGACTTAAGTATGAATAGTGACTTAAGTATGAATACCATGGGCCTTATAACAGCTAGATTCTAGAAGTATAGATAAATGATTTTTAATGAAATGGGATTGTTACTAGTTCTGTTTGTCTTTCTAGAAAGGGAAAAGAGGTCCCCCCATCATTCAAACAGTTTTTCAGCAGTTCACTTGCTTTGATGCAGATAAACCTTTCAGGAACTAAACTCCCTCCTGAGCCTCTAAAGTAAGTCCTTTTAAATTTGAAAAGAGGTTTTCAAAGAGTTTGATGATGTTGTTCTGTGCAAAATCTACTCTGAAAGTAACTGAACTTCACGTCTTGTAAAACTGATTTGCACATTTGCTCTCTTGATCCTGGATATTTAGCCCTGATGTCACTGCATTTACAGCATAGTGGGATTTACATCCTGCAATTAGATTTGAATCAGATGTTAAAATATTACTGCTTCTATACAGATTCTGATTAAAACTGAGTATTAAGGTATGTTTTGCTATATAATTATAGGCTTTTGGCCAGATTTAAAAAAAAATTCGATAAAAGGCTGTGTTGATGTCTTGTAGGGTTGTAACATTTTTGTTTCTTTTTCATAATCTGTAAAGCAAAATACTTACAGTAGGATCCCTGTATCCACAGAGGAATCGGTTACAAGCCTCCCCCCCCCCCATGCTGGAAAACTCAAACAAACACTATTTTAATAGTGAACATTGTATGTAGCAGGGTCTATGGCTCCCTCTAGTGGCCAGTTCTGGGAACTTAATCTTTAGAAATAACTATTTCTAGAACTTTTCTTTTAATATTTTAAGACCATAGATACATGAATCAGCAAATACTGATCCCGCAGATATGGGGGTTCTACTGTACTTCATGTTACTGGCTTAGATTTGGTATTTGAATATTAGGATAAGAATTATTTCACTTTAGTTGTATGTTTAACTGTTAGAAAATATTGGCACAGTGGGTAATTTGGGTTATCTCAGTCTTGTCCTCAACCCCAACTGCATAGTCTTCATTGACCACCATTTTTTTGTGATTTCTGAATTAGCAAAATGTGGCTACTGCTTTGTTTCCATTTGTATGCCACAAAGTACACTGAAACTTGTGTGGGATGCGGTGGGAGTGAGACTTAAGAACCTGTCTCTCCCAGTCTGCAGTCATAATTGAAATAATATAGCCATTTAATTTCTAAGTATCAAATAATAATTTTTTAGGAATCAAGACTGTAAATGCCTTTGAAGAATAGCAACATGATGGGAATGACTTTTCTGACTTCTGATACAGAAACTTTTATTCTGGAGTCCTTTGATGAATCTAATTTATTTTTCAGAGCACTCTTGTTGGGTCTCGCTTGTAACCAAAATTTGAAGGAAGTCTTTTTAGATCTGAGTAGCTGTGAGGTATGAGATATTTACAAGTACATTTTATAATACAGTTATATTATTGTTCTTTTTAAACCTGTGAGCCAAAATCTTGTTGGGAAAAACTGACTGTACAGTGATAATTGTGTTAGTAATCTTGCTACTTTGACAGCCTGTTTTTAATATGACTGATTTCACAACTAGTGTGCAATTGGTTGCATAATGGATGTCCCACCAAAAGAGAAAGCCACTTGCATAGATATCATTTTTTCAACTGCTTTAATGATAATAGTATATTCCATAATGCAGCCTTAAATGAATTGATTTATTTTTAAATAATACAGTAGTTGCATATGTACAAATGGGAAATCGGCACTTCTATCTGTTTGTTTGTACTTAGTGCATGCATTTTTTTCCTAAACAGCAGTAACAGACAGCATTCTATTTTAAATGGGGTGGGTTCAGACACTGAGCACTGAATAGGATCTTGGCAAGAGTTTTTTATTCTAGCTGGGAACCTACGGTTTAGTTGCTTATCACTGATAATGTTTCACTTTTTCCCTCCTGCTTGCATTAGCTTGGTCACTGTGTAAGTACACATCACACCTTCCTTCCAGCCTCTTAACTATTTACTTTAAAATGACTCACTTCCTGCCTTTTCACTGCCATTTGTTCTGCCGTGCATCATTTTATTTTTAAAAAATTGCTGCCGATTCTTGGGCACGGGATAGGTTTGGTTGTCTGCTAAAAGAATGGATTATATTTTCAAATAGTTACTGGGAAAACCAGTTTGATGCTGCTTTGGAACTTGTCCTTATATAGGGTTCATCTCAGCAGACATGGTTGATGCATGTACAGTGTTATAAACCTGTAAATAATGTATTCATGCAACACTTCTTTTCTAGTATAGGTAACAACTGACTCATATGAATTTGGGCTTCCACCTCCATTTATTACATATCATCAAGAGAATCCATCACAGTACTTTGTGTTTTGTTTTCATCACTAGTGTGAATGAGAGTTTGTTTCATGAAAAGGAAAAGTAATCTTAACCTTAGCTTGTTAAGCAGTGTTGATAAAAGTGTTAATTAAATCTTGATAAGACATTTCTAAGAGTTGACACTGGATTCTTAATCAGTGTGAGTATAATTGAAGAAGTCATAATGTCCACTCCCTAACTTTCTGTTGATGCTTACATAACTATTTGATAAACAACTATGATCATGAGGAAGCAGTTGAATCAATACAGGTATTGTGTTGCAGCAGAAAAGAGACTATCTGGTATAGGAATGACACAAGTGTTATTAATTCTCTGTAAGAAGTGAAACAAGGAATATGGAGTTCATATATGATTTATAATCAGAAAAAAATATTATTATTTGCATATTTTTGCAGTCAACATGCAAGTCATACTTCTATTTTTAGATTTTACAGTGCTATTTAGCATTATGTTTCAGTGACTTAGGGTTTTTTAAATGAAATTATTTGAGTTATTCATTAATTCCCACACACTGCATGAATAGCTATTGTAATTCATATAAAATGATTGTAATGTGTTCTGTTTGTAAAAATATTTTGTTAGCAGTGAGCTTTTAACTGACATTTGGATAAAGTGTCCTGCTTCTCTTGTCTGATGACAGACTTCCCTGCTGAGAGAAAGTTATTATATCAAGGAGAGAAGTTCTAACATTATATAATCCTTGATATGTCATCTTTTCTGTATGCAGTGAACTTTTCACCTGGGAGCTAATTAAAGTATGCAGACACTCCATATGCATTGTAGAATGCCAAAAAAGTGGTGCTCTATTATTTTTCTAACAAGCAAGTAAACCCTGCTACTAATGTTTTTGTAACAGTATCAGCATTTGGATTTATGATCCATTCCAGATAATCATGCACATAATAAAATGCAGATAGTTGGATCCTTTATTTTGAAGGGCTCACATATGTGCACATACTCCAGTCAGTGATAACATACTGTTGGGGTAATTACACCAGCATGAACTACAATTTCAACACAGAAAGTAATTTAAACTTGTTCAATGCTTCTTTCCCACCCCTTTCAGGTTCTTAGGCTCACTCGAGTTCCCTTTTTCCTTGGGAAAGCCTTTGAGAGCCTTGGGATTGGGTGGGTGGCTTTAACAGTCAAGGATTGCCAGTGGCGAGTTACTAAGAACTCTCGTGCCATCCTAAGGCTTCCAAAGACTTCTCAAGGGCAAAAGGGAACCCTAGTAAACCTCAGAACCCAGATCCACTTTATGCTGGCTTAACTACACCAGCAAGATTTTCCCACTGTGTGTTTCTTTGTCATGATGGATATCAAAGGACAATACTTTCCAGTTCCAATCCTTTATCTTGTGCCATACCAACCTTGTGCCACAGAGATCATCTGAAGGTTTACGTAGTCCTGCTTATTGTATTCTCCTTGTTTCTTGCCTGTGGATTTTGCAGACAACTCATGCTTAAGCTTCAAGAACTTTAAAACATTTGTGGTTAATCCATGAGTATCAGATGCTACAATGCTTTTGTTCAAGAAAAAAATAGGACATCTACAGGAGCCATTAATAGTCTTTAGTAATATTCTTTTAATAGCAGTCTGTACTCTAATTACAATGATAGTATTCCATGGTACATTGTAAAAGGTACTGTTCCTATCTGATAGGAAAGGAACCAAACAGCATCTTAACAGTTGCGTTGGGAAAAATGAAACATTCCATCATTATGTGCACTTTATTTCCATTATTTGTGAGATCTCTTGTACTAGTCCAACATTTTTAACACTTCTCATTTGAGAAAATATCTAAATGGCTTCTTTTTTCTTCTAGTTAAGATCAGGAGGCGCACAAGTTTTAGAAGGATGCATAGCAGAAATACATAATATTGCCAGCCTTGATATTTCAGACAATGGTAAGAAATTCTCAGCAGAGAGAACTAATTGAGAAATGGGAGACATTTGCAGTGTGATGCTACATAACTTTTATTTGAGAATCGGTTGCATATTGATGGGACTTCCCAATATGCTTTTGCTGTAAAATAGCACTCGTATTAAGAACATAATGTAAGTAAATTCTGGATCAATGTGATTTCTTGCCAGTTAGTTTCTTCCCATCTACATGCAGAATGGAGCACTGGTTCATTGACATGTCAGTGTCAAACTTCATTGGTCACCTTCCTTAAATTGCAGATGGAAGTGGCTGGGAGAACTGTAGCTTATAAATGCAAAAATATATTAGCATTCAAAGTTGTTAGCTGGGATTCTATTGAAAACAAGTGGAGTGTGAAGCCATGCTTTTATAATAATGTGGAATTGCAGTGCTTGAGCAAGCATTGCTATAACACAAGGAATGACTGCTTTTAGGAATACTAATTTCAATTTAGCAGAGGGATCCTGGATGCCACCTTCACAAGTGGCACAAATGTCAAACCAACCATGCAGCAATCTGTTGTGCAAGTGGCTTGGCTCAGTAAAGATCCTTGCCATTAAAATTAAATAAACAGTATATCATGTAATAAATCTAACAAAGGGGGAAAGAAAGGGATAAGTACTTAAACATATGCCTATGGCCATCTCAGGTGCTATACTGGGTGCCTAACCACATGTTGTAACAACAGCCCAATAGTTGCTTTTCTTAGAGAAAAGCTGTCTTCAGAAAGAGCACCATTTGGTTAGGAGAAACCCAAAGATATGCTTAACTGTTTCTTTTCTCATTGTTTTTCTTTTCTGAATTGTCTTTTCTCATATCTCCCTTTCATTGGGAAATTACTGTATATACTGTAGTTTCACTTGGGGTTTAAAGGAGCAATGTTATTGGATATATGCTGTTGATAGTTAATTAAGATATTGTAATTAAATAGATAAGAGCATGGTTTCTAAGAATGTTGCGAGAAAAAAGGTAACACATCACCAACAAGTAGACAAAAGAGGGTTCCGTTCTAAGTAAATCTGTATATGTTAATTATATATATATATATATATAAACAAATTTAGGAATAATTCCATTGGATTCATAATTAAAGAAGGTATATACCTGACAATAGTGGGAAAGACTGTGAGTTGTGTACCCACTTGGTCCAGGTGCTAATGTGAGCCCGTGCTCACTCTTCTTTGAGTTCCTGATCTTTAAGATAGATTTGAACTGAAGAGCCTTTCAAATAGAGGATTATCCTTCTCTAAAGGCCACTTTAAATTGGTGTGATAGTGTAAAACAGCCTTCCCCAACTTGGTGCACTCAAGCTGGACTGGAAGTTCCATTATCCTTGATAATCGACTGTACTGTCTGATGACAGATGGGAGTTGCAATCAAAAACATATAGAAGGTACAAAGTAGTGGAATGCTGGCATAAAATCTAGTTTGGCAGATTCAAAAGAAATTGTGATGGTTTTGTTTGTTTGGGTGTCGTTCCCCACCCCCCGTTGAATTCTGTTTATAATCTGATTTCTTCCAGGCCTAGACTCCGACCTTTCAACTCTTATAGTCTGGCTTAGTAAAAATCGATCAATAAGACATTTGGCGTTAGGAAAAAATTTTAACAACATGAAATCCAAGTAAGACTATTATTTATTCATTTTTTGAGAAAAAAATCAAAATATGAGTCACTGTTTTCATTTTTGTCTCTTGCTTTTGTTGCCCCCTTCAGAAATCTGGCTCCTGTACTTGATAATTTAGTTCAGATGATTCAAGATGAAGATTCAGTGAGTAGGATTATTTTCACTTCTTTAATGTCATTTTAAGCATTGCTGTCTCTGACCATTTATTATGATGTGTTGACTAGTTTGTAAAAATACTGCTCTGTTGTGTTCTTTGATCAGTTCAAGCTCATGTAACAAAAGAGCAGTGTGTTGGTATAACATTTTAACCTTTTAAGATTCAAAGTTTATGGGCAGAGTCTGTATAATTTATATATGCCAAGATCCCTTTTTCTTTCTTTTTAATTACAGTTTTCCTTACCTGCCAGACCTACGCCTCAGTGCTCAATGTGTACAGGCAGCTTGAGATACAACTGTTTTTAAAGAGGATCTTTCTGTTTGTTTTTTCATCCATGCCGAGAGGTGGTAGCAGGCATATATGTCAAGACACATTCAAACAAAATCTTCAGAACTTGAAGTTTTGTGTCGATGTGTCATTTTGAGTTCATGTAGATGTAATCAGTGAGGTAATATTAGCAGTGTAACCTGATGGAAACAGAACTATTTAAGAAGTATTTTGCATTCATAAATATCAATTGAAACTGTTCTCAATTCTTTAGGGCTGAAATCAAACACCAGATTGATTATATCTGGATAACCTTTGTAGTTATAATCTAAACAAAGCATAATGTTTTTTTTTTAATTGGTGTCTTAATTTTATGAGCTGTAATCTACCTGGTACTGTCCACATCTGCCACACAGATGGTTGCCATTTTTGTGTACGAAGTATCAGTCATGTTCTGGAGGGAAAGCAAAGCTTATTTTTCTCTGCTTTCTCTCCCTGTTCTCCACCACAACAGGCACAAAGCTTGAGGTAACATTAGCTATTAATCTGCATTAAAGTATTGGCTCTGGCTAAAGTTGAGGGTCACCAAAGGCCTCACCCTGTCTCTTCCCCAGCAGCTGAAATGCAGAAAAATGTCTGCTGTTTGAGGGAGTGGAGGCAACAAAAAGTGAAGAAAGAAGTTGACCTCCATGGCAGTTTATGGACAGAATAAGGAAGTTTCCCTTGCTGTTTAAGGGACACATTTTAATATTTGGTGCAAGCTATTTTAATATTTTATCATTACTACATACCACCCCTAGCTAAGTACACATGTCAGATACACTTTCGAATAATAGGAGTTAAACAAGTTTACCTTTGCTCTCTACATACTATCTCTGTTGGTCCGCCTTTCCCCTACCCAGCTGGATTTAAGCAGAAGAGATATTATGGAAATGACTGTCAAATTGTATTTAAGGCAGAAGTGAGCGATCTCAGCTGGGTCAAGGACTATATTTCAGATTTGCTGGCAGCCTGCAGGTGGAACTTTCAAAGGAGCAGGGTTAAAGGAAGCCAGTTATTCAATTTTATTATTTTTATAGCAATTTCAATTTTGAGTTTCACACTTTACAGTATTACTGACTTGGTATTATTAGACTTAGGTATCAGTGTGGTGTAGTGGATGGAGTGATGCACCTGAACTCCAGCAGCCTCAGTTCAAGTTCAAATCGCCACCCAGCCATGGAAACTCGGGGGAGAAGAACTGATAAAACCACTCCTTAAATATCTGGCTTACCTTGAAAGTCCTGCTATTAGCTGGCTCTAAGAACAACACCACTAGCGTCACCACAATTTGGAATCAACATAATGGCTTATTCTTATTTTTATTCTTATTCTTATCGTCGTTATCATTAGTATGCATCATGAGAAGGGAAGATCCACTAGAAAAAACAAAAATAGGAAAAGGTGAGAGCAGCAGGAAATGAAGAAGGCCAAAATGAGACGGATTAGCTCCTTAAACGAAGCCCTAGAAGAGTTGAGCAGGGCTGTTGAGGACAGGACATTTTTGAGATCTCTCATTCATAGGGTTGCCATAAGTCGGCACATAACAACAGCAACAACATTATTAAGCAGTCACAAAATTTAGCCTTTTTTATGACTGCACTTTATGAACAGAAAACACTATGTGCAAAGGAAACAAATTTCTTCAATGTCCCTGTGTGCATGACAAACTGTTTTTTTCTAGCCTATTATTCTAGTCCAGGAATTTGTAGATTACTTTCATGGTTCAAAGGATTTGGAAAATAATGCCTAATTATATGGGTAATAGGTTCAGTTATATCCCCTTTGTAAGCAGAGACTTAATTTGAAACTGATAACAAAAAGGAGCACTATAACATCCTTGGGTCATAATCAAAAAATTCTTAGATTTCTATTCAAAAAGTAATTGATCTACAGCTTCTATGGCTTGATTTTCTGTGGTCTTCCAATTCTCAGAGCAAGAATTGCTCTGCAGATTCTTATTATAAGAACTTTATCGTATCGAATGATATACCACAGATTAATCTTAATGAAAGACTAAGTGCTATCCCCTTTGCTTGGAAACTAAGATCTTTTCAGTGAACAATTAGTAAACAGGAAATTTCAAGACTCCTTAGCAATTCTAAACAGTTAACTGAAGAGCTAGTGAGATGGAATACCTGGTCCATTGTTTCATTTACTCTTCTGCTATTTATGACATCTGTGTTAATTATGCCCGTAATCATTTAGCATTGTTGAGGCCCAGTCCCTTTTCTTAGTCCCTCTACTAGTTGAGACAGTTTCATTGGGCCTCTACCAATCCCTTCTCTTAGGGCTGCAAGTTAATGTGTCCAGAGACTTTCATGACAAGGCAGGGTCCTGTATTATGAGGGCTTGCGTGAATAACTGCTACCACTTCCATTGGGCAGACTGCCACCATGACCAGTGTAAACAGTCAGTTGACATAGGAAGACTTGATCAAGCAGTGAACCAGAAGCACTATTCATCTATTGTTATCAACACGGGCATTGAAGGGAATGTGCTAGCTTCACACTCTGTCATCATTTTACACACGTGAAAATGCCCATATGAAAAGAAGAAGGTTTCTTTGTCTTGGTTTCCTTGCCACATGACTAGAACCCTGATATTTTAGGTTCTGCCTCAGTGGAGAGGCTTCTCAGATACAGGAACCTCTCCATTTTCAGAATGCTGCTTTCCCATGTTGATAGTAACAATAATGGGTGGGACTAACACATTGCTCTGTACACCTGTGGGCAACTCCACATGCTTAGATAATAACAAGGCTAAAATCTTTTGCGAATAGATGGAGTAAATCATAAACATAGGTAGCCTACCTTTAGTATTAGCAGCCTGTATGGCAGGTATTTTAGAAGCCAGGCATGAGATGTTTATAGAATAAGGATAAGCACCATAGTATACAGGTAAGATGGAGGAGACTGATGTTTTTCCAAACATAACTTTCACATTGTGAACCCCTGCATTCTGTATTGTTTAATTTATATTTCATTTTAAACTGTTGTACTCTGCCCTGTGCATTATAAACAAGTTCTGCTGAGCTGTTCATTAATTTAGAAAGGTGAACTGTATTGCTGCAGCTTCATGCTAAAATCTGTTAAAGCATGAAGCACTTCAATTAAATGTTTGCTGCCATTCCCAAAAAGCATGCTAATCAGAAATGAAAACTTCATAAATTATGTATTGAATTAAGTAAGGATGCACTTAAAGATTAGGAGAATTAGTGTGGTAATTTAATGGCTCTCATTTAAACTACTGTAAAATAGTTGTATTTTTTTTGTCAAGGATAGGCTTTTCAATTACACAGTTTCAGTGCACTGCCTTCCTAGTTTCTATAATGGCCAGCTCTAGCTTAACTTCAACTTGTAGGTTTTTAATATTTTGCACAAAAATGGTGCAGAAAGAATAATCTGTTTGAAGCCATCTCTCAGGAAACCTTGTCACAATTTTGTGTTGTTTTGATTTAACATAAGCTTACATATTCAAAGCCTCGTGGGAATTAGAGTTTAACAACATCTGGAGGGTCCATTGATTAATCAGCTCTGATCTAGAAGAACCTGAATGAGCAGCATTGAGCATTGCACGCTCCTCTTCCCCTCTCCTCTATCACATGTAGCAGGAAGAAAGTGCAAACTGCTGCTTTCATGTTTTTATTAAGCCACTTTCCCACTACCTATGAACTTAGGGAAGTGTGACGTGTTGTAACAGATTGTGAAGTCATAGTGAGATGCTCTAACCAAAATGCTGGGCATATAATGATATACTTAGGACGTATAGAAAAATTACTCCCGAATGTTCTGTTTTAAACATTTTATTAGTTTTTCAGTCTATCTACATTATTTTGTGCTTGTCAGACATCGTATTACATATTTTGCTTACAATTATTTGTTTTTTAAATCTCAGTATCTTCCTGGTTATCCCCCCCCAATTCCAAACATCTTTCAAGCATTCAAACCATTCATAAACAGATTTTAGTACACTATATGACCACTATCATAATATTACTCTCATATTATATAAAATTCTTCTAATAATTCTTCTATTAACAGTCTTCTAATAACATTCTTATTAAAGGTGTTTCCAGATCCCTAACCCAGCTTTATATCTAATTTAGTTTACCTAAAATAAAAAATCACCATATTACATCTTTACCCTGATTAGGCCTCCTTTATTTCAATTTAGTTCTCCTTTTTAATATACAGAATATACCCTTTTACAAATCCAGATGATAAATATAAACATGTTTTCAATATTAAGGGGCCCTTCTTTGTTTTCCCTTTTTTTCACCTTTCTAGGTAATTCCCTCTCTAATTTCTTTCTCATTTAATATTACTGTGTCTCTAAGCATTCTGTCATCTTTCATGTCCTCTGAAACCATTTTGTAGGTCTGATTTATGTCCACTAACTCTTTATGTACTTGGTCTATCTTCAATGAGTCTTCCAGGCTTTTTGTGGTTAATTTTGCTGTTTTTTTCCCTTTGTCTTCCCCTGATACTCCTCTCTGGTCCAAGACTGATGTTTCTCTTAGATTAATTTTCTCAAGGTGCTGTTTTGATTGGAATGCCTCATCTGAGATATTCCCATTTCCTTCTTTGTTGTTCCCTGTTGCTTGCAGACTATAGTCCTTCTGATGTTGATTAGATAGTTTTGCCCCTTGATAGTGAGATCTCATGGTGTCCAATATTTTTTCAAGTGCAGATTTTATTTCATTCCAGAATTGTCCTTGTTGTGCCATTCTTTTCAGCTGCCCAGATGGTTATAAACAGATATTCAAAGTTTCCAGAGTCATTTCAAAAAGTCCGCTTTGGCTAAATAGGCCTGAGCCAAATTTGAACCCTCAAAATACGAGGGTAGGGTGCAATATTTGTATCCGCGGCCTGATGGCCTTAAAGGTCCACTTTAGGGTTAATTTCCCAGCCAGGCTCAGAGAAAGTCAAAAGGAAATAACAGCAGAGTGCTCAAGGTCACTGCTCCTAGGCACCTTGCCAAGAGATTCCAAGTAGTCAAAAAAAAGTCCAGAGTTATCAAGTATAACTCGCAGGAAAATTTCTCAAGCTTTACAACGTCAAACTGTAATATTCTTAAAGTATATTTTTAAAGTTATTTCCTTTCCATCAGCTATCCCTCTCACCAGATTTTTGCCGCTTTTTAGTTTCTGAGAGATAGCAATTCTTTTTTCCATATATAGGAATTATTTCAGGGGTATAAGCAATCAGTTATAAAAGTCTCACCCGATGGTAAACAGCGATGCCAAAAATCTGATTCTTGCCTCTTTGACCGGCTGCCGACGACTCGCAAGCAAAGATTGCTTGTTTCTGCCCGTTGGCTGATTAGGGAGTTTCCTGGATCGAACAGGGTAGCGCCCCCCCCCCCGTGATCAACAGGCTTCCCTCCCAGTTCACCACCCCTCCAGGGTGGTTCCAACACCCTACGGTGTCCCAAACAAGGTCAGAATTCAGCCCGGGGGACAGAGCTCTGTCCTCCTGCTGCTGTCTCGTCGCGACGTCAAGCCGGAAGTTCAGAATGTTCTAATATCTGTTTTTCCTGTGCAAGGAAGAGGAAAAGGGTGGTGTGAGTTTGGAAGTCCAAAGGTATTAATGGTTCATTAATAGTACATGATGAACAATGCTATAGGTGAACGTCTCAACTGGCCTTTGTGTGTTTTTATTAGGTACGGGGAGAAAAGAAACAATCGATAGAATAGTTAGTGTTCTTCGTAGACTATTGTACCTATACAGTGGGGTCTCGACTGACGAACGACCCGACTTGCGAACAATTCGAGTTACGAACCTGCCCTATAGGGAAAGTAAGGACTCTACATGCGAACTTCCCTCGAGTTACGAACAGGGAAAAAAGTCCCCCCTCCCTCCCCTTAGAGGCTTCTGGAGGGGGGAAAAGGGTCAGAAACTTAAAAATAAATACTGTACTGTTAAATAAAGTCACTTACCAGGCCTTGGTAGCCCTCAAACCACAGGAAAAAGAGCGGGAAAGAGCTAAAAGCCGACACCCAGAAAGAGCCTGGCAGCCATTTTGTGGTTTTCCCCGCTCCTCTCCCCGCCTAACAGCTGATCGGCTGGCTCTGAGCAGGCTTCGGGAGGCTTGCTCAGCACCTAAAAAGCCTGCCTGAGTGCCTTTGTGCTGAAAAAATCAGCACAACATGCTTTAAAACATTATTTAAAATTGGTTTCGTTTAAAAAAAAAAAAGAGTTCTAAAGTGCTGCCTTTAGTGTTCCCTGCCTTCCCTGAACCTAAGGGGAAAAAAGAAAGAAAATATCCCCCTCTAGTGGCAGAAGGCAGAATAGCAGCTTCCCATTAGTTTCTATGGACAGAAAAGAGCAGATACGGATTAAATGGTTTTCAATGCATTCCTATGGGAAATGCAGATTCGACTTAAGAACTTTTCGACTTGAGAACCACCTTCCAATACGGATTAAGTTCTTAAGTCGAGACCCCACTGTATAGTAATTGTAAAATCATAGATTTTTAATCGCTCTCTTGGAATTGCCAGTGGTGTTGGCATGCTATGAGGAATTGTGCTGTCAAGTTAAAGAGATCGTTCAGGATCACATGATGCCAGTATAGTGATCGTATCTACTGTTTATTTTCTCCACAGCCCTTGCAGTCACTATCTCTAGCAGATTCCAAGCTGAAAACAGAAGTTACTATCATTATCAATGCTCTGGGCAGCAACACATCTCTTACGAAAGTGGATATTAGTGGAAATGGCATGGGAGACATGGGAGCAAAGATGTTGGCGAAAGCTCTTCAGATAAACACCAAACTCAGGTATTCGAAATCTGTTTCCATGCCTTGCCAAACTTGAAATACTATCTGTTGTCTTGAATGCTGTGATCCTGGTTCTTCTGAGTGTGGAAGTATTCATGCGATTCTAGCTTATTGTCTAAACTCCCTACTTTTTGTTTGTTTGTTCTTCCTTAAATTCAAAAGTAGCCTTGGAATCTGAATCTGGAGGAAAGACGTGATAGCATGAAACAGCTTAATCCTCCTCAAGAGCAATCTCCCCAAATTTTCATCGCCATGGGTCTTCTAGTTTTTCTATGGAGATATGAAAACAACAGCTTTGGGAAGACAATTTTGGTTCTGAATCTGAGTGCTTTTCATTGTAAAAACAAAAAAGATTTGGGAGAGTTTTCATGTTTGTTTCATTTTGTTTTTGTTGTTTTTTGTTGTCGGTTGGTTAGGTTGGGTGTTGTTGGGTTTGTTTTGTTGTTTTTTTTGGCATATCGTGTATTTTGGCTTCAAGGGCGCTGCAACCAAGTAGGATAGGCTTTAAGACAGAGTGACTAAAGGATCATCTTCTCCCATATGTGTTACTTAAACTGTGGTGACTAGGAATGTGGGGGAACACTTTCAAATTGCATTCATTGATGGGGAGCTCCTTATTCATTTTTAGTTCTTTCTGATATCAGTCCTTCCAGTATACCTGAAATTGCCCTTTTTCAGATTTTTTTTCATTTCATTTCCCCCCATTTTTGTTTCTAGCTCTGGACCAGGTTAAGCACTTCAAAACCCACAAAACTACTCTCAAAAAGCAGGGTAGGGCAACCTAGTCCAGACCCCCTCTACCCTAAACCCCCATATGGATTGGGGATAGTCACTTTTCCCTACCACTTTGACGTCTTTCCAGCAGTGCAGGCAATCCATTACAGGTCAAGGGCACTCTTTCCCCAGGCAACAATTTTTAAAAAAAGTAAAAATGGAAGAAATTCTCTGAACAATTTTTTTAAAAGGCCAAAAAAAGCAAGGAAACCCAAAAAAGAAATAATCCAGAAGAGATAAGAGACTCCTAACCCTAATACAAGAATTATACTCCAACACAAGGTTGGGGGTAAGGATTAGCACAGATGGAAAGCTGACAGAGGAAATTCATACTAACAAAGGGTGCTTACTTGCACTCCTACTCTTTAACTTTTATATTAATAATATTGTAACAGCTTTAAACCATCCAGATCATTTCCCCCACCTCAATTGCGAACTATAAGATTGCAAGTCTTATATATATTGATGACATTGTATTACTATCTATGAACAAAAAGGGACTGAAGAGATGCTTAAATAAGCTCCAAGAGTTCAGCCACCTAGAGCAGTGGTGGTGAACCTTTTGGGGCTCGTGTGCCCAAACTTACTTACTTACTTACTTACTTACTTACTTACTTACTTACTTACTTACTTACTTACTTACTTACATACATACATACATACATACATACATACATACATACATACATACATACATACATACATACATACATACATACATACATACATACATACATACATACATACATGTTTAAAAGCCTTTTCAGGGAGGCTCATCTCTCAGATGCTTTATGGAATTGAGAACCAGAAGTGGCAGCGGAAGGGAGAATCCCGGGCACAGAGGTGTGTCAAGACCCTACTCTAGATCTGCCTGACAAAGTGCCCGCACCACAGCTGCAGCAGCCTTCTCCGGTTTGGCTGCGTGGGGAGGGAGTAGCAATCTGGCGACTTATGGTTCGCGTGCCCACAGAAAGGGCTCTGCGTGCCAGCTGTGGCACACGTGCCGTAGGTTCGCCATTGTTGACCTAGACTCCTAGAGCAACTAAAAATAAATTACACAAAATCTGAAGTGATGATTTTTGGAAAGCATTCCCCCAAATTCAGCTGAACTATAGGTGAAAATAAAATAGAACAAGTCCAGACCTTCAAGTACCTAGGAGTGCATTTCAATGAGAAAAACTGCTGGAAATCCCAGATACAGAGCACAAAAATCTCGGTTCAGAAATCCAGCCATGCTCTGGCCAAATTTTTCCATTCTAAAGGTGGTAAACTAGTAACCCCAGGTTTAAAAGCCTTTTCAGGGAGGCTCATCTCTCAAATGCTTTATGGAATTGAGATCTGAGGTCTGAATCAGAACAACCTACACCATCTTGAAGTAGGACAGAATAAATTTCTGAGACACATCCTTGCGACACCTCAGGGGCCCCCGGCAGCTTTTCTTAGAACAGAGACAGACATGGTGTCCATTAAAGCCAGGACAACTCAAGTTATATTCTATTATAAGAGGGTGGTGGATATGGCTGATCACTGTCTGTCTAAACACTGTATGGCAGAGCAATGGAAGAGTGGCGGCTGGGCAACTTCAGTTCAAACCCTACTTAAACTAAATCCCTCTCTACAGACATTTTTGTTTTTTTTTCTGAGGTTAAAAGAATGTTGAGGGACTGGATCTACAAATTGGATAATGACCAGGACTTAGCCTTAATAGACTCTTCAAATTTCTTTCACTGGTACCATCTGCTGAAAACAAACCACCCAAGCCTCCTTGAGAACCACATTCACAGAACTCCGTTTCCAAACCATCCCAACGGCTGTCTTAGATGGCAGGTATATGAATGTCCCTAAACATCTAAGCGGCCAGAAACATTCGTACTAATTTCCTGAGAGCCATCGCGATCAATTGTGTGGGAGACTCCCAGATATGAAGGGCCTCTTATTATTTTATATGTCTGTGATTTTATCATGACTTTACTTGATCATATTTGTATTCTAAAAAAGTATAATGGGCTTTAGCCAATACAAAAAACTTGAACTTGGAATAATCCAGAAGATAATCCACAGTGGAGGTACAGCAGAAGTAGGAGGGCAGTGGAAAATAAATCCAATCCAGAATGGAGATCAGAGGAACTCTGTCAGCAGCAACAGTGAACAAGTCACCAGGCATCAAAAGCCAGCTATTCAATTTTCCATGCCCTTTTAAGGATTCATGTTTTCTGCCCTACCCCCTTCCAGGACATTCTCTGAATCCTAATTTAGCAGCTGAGAGCAATTTTGCATGGAAGAATCGGAGGCAACATGAATTAGAAAATCCAAGTGAAATATAATTTTGTTACTCTCTCTTTCAGAATACTAAATCATTTGTGCATCAGGGCTTCATACTGGAAAGCCACAAAAGAAAGTGCCTCTTGTGTTTTTTTCTCATTTGGGTTAACCCAAAAGTTCTATCCCACTTGTTCACTTACAGAAGTGTCTTTTAGATGCTTCTGCTAAAAGGCATTTGACAGTTATTTACCTCTTCTGGCAAAAATGCAGGATACAATATATTCGCAAAGGCTTTCATGGCCGGGATTTAATGGTTGTTGTGGGTTTTTCGGGCTCCTTGGCCGTGTTCTGAAGGTTGTTCTTCCTAACGTTTCGCCAGTCTCTGTGGCCGGCATCTTCAGAGGAAAGCAGGATACAAATTACATAAATGAATATCTGGACAGGGTGTTCCCACTTATGGTGCCATCTTTGTTGAAACCACTCTTCAGATAATCCTGCCTGAAGCAGACACAATAGTTTGACCCTCTATTTTCAAATGAAAACATTTTGAGCATTTTTCTAGCTGTGTTTTGCAGCCTATTCAGATGTTTATGTATTATCCATTTTTGCTGGTTCTCATTCTCTTTGGGGGTGGGTGTCTTACTAGCTACCAAGTTATCTTTTTATAAGGTAGTGGAAGATGTATTTTAAAACAAAATTGGCCAAAATTGGAAATATAAGGTGCTTCAAAATTAGGCATGAGGGAGCAATATTTCTGAAGAAAGTAGCCTGATGATGTCAGTGGGCATTATAGGAATAGCTGGTGGTATATTTGCTATCTCATGTTAAATTTCTGTAGGGAAATGCATTATTTTACTACCATATTACTTGGTTCGAAATATTGTAAGTATCATGTTGTTGAGAAAAGTTTAATAAGTGTTGCGTGTAGTGTGTGTGTTTCAAAATCTTCATCAGTGGCTTTGTGTGATTTCTGCTTTTCCAACAGAACTGTTATATGGGATAAGAATAATATCACTGCCCAGGGCTTCCAGGATATAGCAGTAGCACTAGAGAAGTAAGTTTTGTACATATATATATATATACTTATTATAAGAGCCACAAAGAATTTTGGATCCAAGGAAGTTTATGCTGTTACTTGGTTAAAAAGCAGAAACACAATGAAAGCAGAATTACTTTGATCTCTCTTCCACTTCTGCTCTGTGTAGGAGTATTTTGACTCCACAGGGGAAAAAATCATAGTTTTAAGTTCAAGAGTTCAGTCATTACATATAACTGAATGCCATTTAAAATTCAGGGGAGGGGGGATGCCTAGCGCACCTCAAAGAAGCAAGAAACAATCTGCCATGAATTATTGGGACTCTCATAATTTTTCTACGTTATCCACAAGATATTGGTGCAGAGTCTGAGGAAGTGGACTTGACTCATGGAAACTAGTTGACTGTTTGATTTTTTAAAAAAGTGGTTTAATAAAGGCGTGTTCTGCTCCTGTATTTGTAAAGAAAGTGCAGTTTATGTTTTGAATATGAAAGTGGGGCAGGGAAATCCATTCTCATGATTTTTTGGCTTTAAAGCTTTAGTTAATTTGGCTTTTAGTAGGTCCTATGTAAATATATTCATATATTGATAGTGTTCACTAAGAGTGTGTTTTTGGCTACTGAAAACTAACCAAAGGTTTCTCTAAGATGTGGAAAATAAAATGTTTTATAAAGTAGTCTATCCATTCATTGTTGGAAGGAAAGATCTTTTTCAGGGTTCTGTTCTTTGAATTTTGAAGTGAATAATACAGTTATAAACCAGTTTGTTTCTAAATAAATTTAGCAGCCATTAGTATTGTTTAAATTCTAGATTTGTTCAAGACATGTTGAGTTTGATTTCTGTTTGTTATTACCCATTTCAGTTCTCTATGTTTCATACTTATAAGAGGAAAATCATATTATTTTATACTGAAATCCAGCAGTAAGAGCTTGCAAATACTGTGATTTGGGATTATAACTCCCATAATATTCTCCTGGGTTGCTCTGGGAGTTTTAGTCTAAAATGTAACTTTTCCAAGTTCTGCAAAATATAGTAACTTTGAATGCAGAGGAAAGCGGCAGCTCTGTTTCATAAGGACTTAAAATCTAGTACTGTACATGTAACACTGAACTGGTGTAAGTATATGTTTGGAATAATAGTAAGCTATTGAAGAGCACCAAATATTACATGTTATAAAATAATTGACGGCAGAGTGGATTCTGTTACTAAATATTTTTGTCTGATATTAGTATTTTATTGTATGCAATAAAATAAGCACTATTAGCCAGCCTTTTAAAGGGCTTCTTAATGTTTAAATAGTAGTAGTTTATGAGGTCATTGTTAGCAAAAAATGAGCAGAGAGCACTGAGGTCAATAACCATCTGAAGCGGGGGAAATCCCTTTACAGACTTACTGCACAAACTGTGTTTACGGGAAATCTCCCGGCAACATCCTGCTTACAATCTTTGTCTTCTGTTCTTACTGCCAAGATAAATTTTTAAAAGGGTTTTCTCTTGAGATTAAGAGTGAAAGTGTATGGTAGAAATATTAGCACTAGGGTAACAGCCATGATGTTTAGACACAACATCCAGTCTCCTCATAGAAGCTCAACTCTTCCGTCCCCATTTGTGTTCAAAAAGCCGCAGATCATTGTAGAGATACAGATGTGATCAGTGTAGATGTAAACTGGGAAGATCACCCTTTCTGTCAGAATGGGATAAAAGAATTAATAAATTTTTGTACAATCTATTTCATTACTTATTGTGGGGGGTTGGATGCTGTATGTTTCTCAGCAAATTATCCAACATGCAGGTCTTATGTGGTTACGATATTTTTTTAAAAAAATGTATGTAATTAATAGCATGGTTATGGAGAAATTCTCCTCCCCCCAACATTATATTCTCTTTTTCTTGGCAAAAAGAAATAGAACTGTTTTGTTTTTAATGTATCACAATAGGTGATAATGGGATTTTAGAATTATGGCCTATGATGTTTTGCATTTGTTTCTGTCCTCTGTGTGGCATTATATAAAACAACTGACTGATTATTTTGTCATCTTAATTACTTTGGCTCATTAAGGAGTGATATATTGACATTTGCACTGCAGGACTGACAATGCAAAGTCCAGCATCAGGATGAGGTAATGTGGAGAAATCCAATGACTGTGTATTAATGATGCCAGTTTTCAGAATGCACTTTCAGAAAGTGCTAATGACTGGTCAGGCAGCAGGAAACTTATAATCCAAGAGACAAAAGACTGCAGGCATAAAGATTAGGATCACATCATTTAAAAATGTCAATATATAGACAGGAAGAGACCGAGACTCCTTCAGTTGTTGACATTTTGGTTAATGACATCAAGTAATTGATTAAACAAAAGATTGTGTGTTTTCAAGTTCTGCAAAAGCCTGAGGGCTAAATCCTCTTTAGCAATTCTGCTTCTGCAGTGAACTGTTGCAGGCTCTGGCAGAACAACAGTTCCAGAACTAGGACAAGGGCATATCCAGTAGCTCTTTGGACAAACTGAATCCCCATTCTTGTCTGCAGTTATAGTCTGCAGACTGTCCCTGCACAGTGGATATTGGGCAGAGCTTGTACTAAGAGTGCAGCAGGTTTCTGACCTAGTAGATTATCTAAACCGGTTCAGCACTGGCATTTGAATTCTTGGAGCTGGTGAAACTTGAGAGAAAAATTAGCAAGTAGTTACCCCCTATTCAAAACAGTGGTGTTTTTTGTTTTTTGTTTTTAAAAAAACCTCAGTTGGTGAATTATAGTTTTGTCGAAGTGTAATAGATTTGCCTTTTTAGCAAAACAGGAAAATTGAATGAAGACGGATTCCTTCATTCATCCCAGCAATTTTATTTATTTAAAATATTTTCCCCACCATTCTCCTTAAAAAGGACCCAAGTCAGCTCACGCCATTAAAAGACAATATTTAAAGCTAAGTACAGTAAGTATGTATGCAAATACTAATAAGGATCAAACAATTGCCAATGTGGCAACCCCAGACCTACCGGAGTATGCCACCATGTAGTTATGCTGCCACCAACCATTCCCTGTAAGGAGTCACACAGACCAGGAATGGATTTTACTAAACAAAAGAACAAGGTTTATTGAAATAACAAACAGGGTACATAAAAGAATCAGGTAAATAGGATAATGTAACGTGGCATAGCCCCAATCACACACATATCACAGCTTGGTTCCCACAGAACCCTTTAAGGTAACGCGCAGACCCTGAACCTATCAGTTCTGGCTACCTAAATAGAAACCTGAACCTATCAGGTATGTACTAACTGACACACAGTTGTACCCAGTCTGACACACAGACTCCAACTCTTCACTCTCCACACAAGCTCCAAATATATATACAGTACAGCTCCTCCCCCCTGATGTCCCGCCTTCCACTCCCCATAGGATGGAACTTTCCCTCCAAACCCATGACAGACAGGTACCATCAGTGCTGTATGTGACAGCTCCCCTCCTTATAAGTTGTTTTGCAGGGGAAAAGCTAAAGTGCTTTTCTCCAAAAAAACAACCAGGATCACAACACAAAACAGTTATACATTATAATACAATACCATACTTACTCACTCTAGGTCAAACATCTCAATTATGCATTTAAACATTAATATTTGCAATACATTAAGTTACCTTTATTAATACAAACCAAGCCTGTTCAATTAACAGGTACATTTAACTTTTAGTCACCAAAATATACATAGTCCATGGTTTCTTCGCCGTCTTCACTCGTCGGGTCTTCTTGACAAGGCGTCAGCAACACAGTTCATTGACCCTCTGACCACCTTCACTTCAAAGTCATAATCTTGCAGGTTTAAAGCCCACCTCATAAGTTTACTATTATGGGTTTTCATTGTCTTTAACCACTGCAGTGGTGAGTGGTCAGTGCACAGAACAAAATGTCTTCCCCAGATGTAAGGTTTGGCCTTCTGAATCGCGTATACTATGGCCAGGCACTCCTTTTCCACGGTTGCCAAATGTCTCTCACCTTTCTGGAGTTTCCTACTCAGGTAGGACACTGGATGCTGGTCACCATTCTCATCCTCCTGGCAAAGAACTGCTCCTACCCCGCTGTTAGACGCATCGGTGTAGATGATGAACTCCCGGTCGAAGTCGGGAGCACGCAGCACTGGATAATTGAGGAGCGCCTCCTTCAACCTCCGGAACGCCTCCTCACAGTCGCTGGTCCACGGGATGCGGTCATCAGACTTCTTCCGCGTCAGATCGGTCAGCGGAGTCGCCATCTCGCTAAACCTCGGGATGAACTTTCTGTAGTAGCCCACCAACCCAAGAAATGATTTGACTTTTTTCTTGGTGTTGGGTCTAGGCCAATCACGAACGGCTTCTATCTTGGCCTCTAGGGGTTTGATCACTCCTCCCCCTACTATGTGACCCAAGTATTTTATTTCTGGGCTACCCAGCTGACACTTGCTTGCCTTTACTGTTAGCCCTGCTGCACTTAACCTCTGCAGCACTATCTCCAGGTGTTTCAGGTGATCTTCCCAGGTATTGCTGAAGATCCCTATATCGTCGATGTAGGCCACAGTAAAGTCACTGAGCCCTGCTAAGGTCTGGTCCATCAGCCTTTGGAATGTGGCTGGTGCATTTCTGAGACCAAAACTAAGGACTCTAAACTCATATAGACCGAAAGGGCTGCAAAATGCGGTCTTTTCCTGATCCCTGGGATCAATCCTTAATTGCCAGTAACCCTTTACTAGGTCCAACGATGAAATGAACCGACAACCCCCTATGGTTTCAATCAGGTTGTCTAGCCTGGGCATTGGGTAGGCATCAGGAGTGGTTACGCAGTTTAATTTCCGGTAATCTACACAAAATCTAATGCTCCCATCAGGCTTGTCCACCAGGACTATCGGAGAGGACCAAGGACTAGAAGAGGGAACGATTATGTTCTCCCTAAGCATCTCGTCCAGCTCCTTCCGCACCTTGTCCCTATAGGGTCCCGTCACTCGGTATGGGGATACTGCTTGCGGGGTTGCATCCCCTGTGTGGATCCGATGCATCACTCCCTTCACTATCCCCGGCTTATTTGAAAAAACCTTCTGATATTTAGTGAGCAGCACTTTTAGTTCTTGCTGCTGGTCTTGGGTGAGTGCAGGACTGATCTTCACCTCATCTGGGTTGTATTTCACTTCCCCTCTACCCTCCCAGAAAGGTAATTCAGCTTCCTCACTCTCAGCTGCTTTTATGGCAAATAAAACCCTCTGTTCCCCTCTGTGGTAGGGTTTCAGGGCATTCACATGTACCACCCTTCGTGTTTGGTATTCCTCCTGTTCTATAAGGTAGTTCAGATCTGACATCTTGGAAATGACCCTGTATGGTCCTGCCCATTTGAGCTGCAGTTTGTTCTCTTTGCAGGGCCTAAGCCAAAGCACTTCCTCCCCTGGGTTAAAGTGCCTCTCCCTGGCTTTCTGGTCATACCAGGTTTTCTGTCTGACCTTCTGAGCTTGCAGGTTTTCTGCTGCTAGCTCTAGGTTTCTCTTCAGGTCATTCATTAAAGTGTCTATGTACGTCACAACATCTTGTGGGTCATCCTGGGTGATCTGCTCCCAATTTTGTTTGATTAAATCAAGTGGACCTCTTACTTTTCTCCCAAACAAAAGTTCAAACGGACTGAACCCGGTACTGGCTTGAGGCACTGATCGATAAGCAAACAAAAGGGATTGCAGCTTCTGGTCCCAATTGTTTGGATTCTCTGCCAAGTAAGCCCTAATCATGCGCATCAGAGTCCCATTGAACTTCTCCGTTAACCCATTACTTTCGGGGTGATAGGCAGTGGTTTCCTTGTGTTTAATTCCACAGATTTGCCATAACCGTTTCATGAGCTTTGATGTAAACGATGTGCCCAAATCTGTGATTATTTCTGAGGCAAATCCCATCCTGGACATATACCCCACCAAGGCATCTGCCACTGTGTTAGTTTCGATATTAGTCAAGGGTATGGCTTCGGGGTACCTCGTGGCATGGTCCACAATGGTGAGAATGAACCGGTTCCCCCTCTTTGTGGCCTTGGGCAAAGGTCCCACAATATCCACTCCTATACATTTGAACGGGGTGTCAATCACAGGCAAAGGGCACAACTTCGCTTTGGTCCTGTCACGGTTATTCCCCTGCCTCTGACACACATCACATTGTTTACAGAACTCCTTGATCTGCTTCCCTATTTCAGGCCAGTAAAAATTCTGTGTGATTCTCTGCTGTGTTTTGTTCACCCCTAAGTGCGCAGCAAACATGTCAGAGTGCCCCCTTTGTAAGATCATGGGGCGATACTTTTCAGGTACCACTAGCTGACTTCTGATCCCATCTCCCCCTTTTGAGATATTCACCAGGGTCTCTCTATATAAAATTCCCTTTTTCTCGCGAAATCTCGCTGGGGTTTCAGGTGTTATCTGGGTGTCTGTCACCTTTTCAAAACACTTTCGGAGAGTGGCGTCTGCCTTTTGCTCTTGACCAAATTTGCTGTCCGTGGTTAAGGTTTCTGCCACGGCTTCGGGACTACCCTCACCTGCTTCAACCTCAGGCTCTTCAGTACCCCCCTGAACTGTCCCCGTGGTAGCTTGTGAGCGTGTAATCACTAGCACCCGTTTCACATGTTCAGCCAGGTCATTTCCCACGAGCACGGCTGCTGGCAGAGTCGATGAAATCGCTAGCCGCCAAACTCCCCTCCAGCCTTGAAAGCTCACAGGTACCTCAGCTACTGGCAGTGAGATCACCTGCCCCTCAATCCCTGCCACCTTATATACTCCCTAGGAATAATATCTGGATGGCACAGGGTCACCTGGGAACAAGTATCCCTTAGCCCCCTATACTGATAGTCAAGTATTCCTACGTCCACCCCTGCGGTCTCAAATAATTGCGAATCTGTCCTCACTAGTAAGCAGCGCTTGACCTCCACAAGAGGACCATTTTCCTCAGCCTGATCAGCAGATGTAACAGGTCCAGAGTGAGTCGCCATGGCAACAGGCTCCCTCAGTGGCAAGGAGCTTTGCTCTGTCTGGACACAGAACACAGCTTTTGGCTTGGTTCCACTCAAATCATGAGGCAAATTTCCCTTTAGCTGCTTTAACTTCTCACACTCTGAGATTAGATGGCCCTTTCCTTGACAGAAATAACATTTTCTGCTGTATTTGGAGTCTTTCTCATCTGGTTTTGGTTTTCCCTCCAAAATCTGAGGTCTTGGTGGTTTCATGTCTGAGGGCTTCCCTTCAACATGGGCCCCTCTCCCTTGCTGGTTTTTCCCTGGTCCCTGAGAGTATTTGCTGTAGGTTTCTTTGGGTTTACCTACAGATTTCCCCTCAGCACCTAAGGGCTTTCTTATTTGGTAAATAAAATCTGCGATCTCTGCCGCCTCTGTCACAGATTTCGGTTTCCTCTCCCTCACCTGGAACTTCAGTTCCCCATGCAGGACTGAATAAAACTGTTCCAGCGCTATCAGGTCTTTGAGCTGCTGGAAGGTCTCTGTCCCCTCCTGAGACAGCCATTTCTCTAGCAGCCTCACCAGTTGGGCCCCCACTTGGGTAAAAGTCTGCTCTGGTTTTTTGGTGAGTGACCTGAATTTTTGCCTCAGCTGTTCAGCAGTTATCCCATGTCTGGCAAACACCAGTTTTTTAAACTCAGCGAAATCTTTCAGTAGTTCCTCTGGCATCTCTGCATAGACTTCTGCCAGGCTGCCACTGATTAAAGATCGCATAATGGTCATCTTCTCAGTTTCCCTTACTGAGAAGTCCACAAACGCTCTTTCCACGAGGGAAAAGAACACCTCAGGGCAATCTCCCTTGTGGTACACAGGGAATTTCTTCAAGTCAGTTTTAGACAATTGGCCCACCTCAGAATCCCTATTGTTATTATTGTTCTGGTTCATCATTTCCAATTTTCTTAACTCAAACGCCATTTTTTCTACCTCCAACTGTCTCTGTTTCTCTTCCCTTTCCAACGCCATTCTTTCTTTTTCCAGAGCCATTTTCTCTCTCTCCAATTCCATTTCAAATTGTCTCTGTTTCTCCCTTTCCTGCATTCTTTCTCTCTCTAATCTTTCCTCCATTTCCCTCACCCTCAGTTCATGCTGTTGGGCTAGGAGCATTTTCCTGAGTTCTGAGGTCAGTTCTCCCGTGCTCTCATCCTGCACTGAGCCAAATTCCTCCTCAGAACCTTGGTCTCCCTGTGGTTCTCTCACTTTCCCCATTTCTGCCATCTGGCTTCGAGTCAAGGGCATAATCCCCCCAGAACAGGCTGCCTTCAAAAGTCAAGCCTCAAAATAAAACGACGACTTTTTTCCTTTTGCCTCAGAAACAGCCTTCTATAGACTGCTGCTGTTCCTTCAGCACCAACTTGCAACTGTTGCCAGGCAGAATCCACCCCCTCTGCTAGGCCTCTCAGCAGACAGGCTAGATCACTGCTACTTCATGCAGCTTTGCCTCAGCCCTTTCCCGCCAAAACAGGTTGCCTCAGAGCTCCCTAATCTAGTCCCCCCAATCCGAGTGTGCACGTTCTTCCACTAACCTACCTCCCCGTGAGGTAAGCCTAGAAGATTACCTACGCGCCCTCAGATTGTCCCTGACTAGACCCCCCTTGCTCTGGGCACACTTGCCAAGGCTTTGCTGGCCCACTGGACAACTGAACTAGTCGTATCCCACACGCTGGACACCAATCAATGTGGCAACCCCAGACCTACCGGAGTATGCCACCATGTAGTTATGCTGCCACCAACCATTCCCTGTAAGGAGTCACACAGACCAGGAATGGATTTTACTAAACAAAAGAACAAGGTTTATTGAAATAACAAACAGGGTACATAAAAGAATCAGGTAAATAGGATAATGTAACGTGGCATAGCCCCAATCACACACATATCACAGCTTGGTTCCCACAGAACCCTTTAAGGTAACGCGCAGACCCTGAACCTATCAGTTCTGGCTACCTAAATAGAAACCTGAACCTATCAGGTATGTACTAACTGACACACAGTTGTACCCAGTCTGACACACAGACTCCAACTCTTCACTCTCCACACAAGCTCCAAATATATATACAGTACAGCTCCTCCCCCCTGATGTCCCGCCTTCCACTCCCCATAGGATGGAACTTTCCCTCCAAACCCATGACAGACAGGTACCATCAGTGCTGTATGTGACAGCCATAGTATGCTGCAATGATGCAACCTCCATCATTCTTCCTATTTGACTATGTCAACTATGGTTAATCTGGCTTTTTCTTCCATTCCCTAATTCATTCAATATGTTTTTGCCAGATTTTATTTACACTTGCCATTTGAAAGTCCAAGAGCGCTGCTGAGAGATTGGCAGTGCAAAATTATCAGACAGAATGATCAGCTGCCACACGGGAAACTGCCAAAAATACAGCTAGTAGTGATCCCTGTTCTGGAGTTTCAGTCCACAAATATCTGGACCGCCTCAGATTTCCCATCCCTATGTTAAACACTCTCTCATTCACATCATTTGTGTTCTCCTGATTGATTCTGCTCCTTCCCATCCCAGTAAATTCTTGTCATGTGTGGTATCTGGGGAATTTGAATCATTGTCTCTACCATTGTCCTTATTAGAGTTGGGCATAAACTGTTTGTGCCAGTTTGTCCTCTGAATAAGCAGTTGTTTAGTGGTACCCATCTCCATCTTCTCTGGTGGGCACCCACTCAGGGGCAGCACCCAGAGGAGACAAGGCAGGGAAGCCAGGACACTGCTTCTGAGTTGACACCGGAAAGAGAAGGTGGGGCTGGAAACCACCAAACACTTTTTTGTCCAAAGGCCAAACCGGTGGTTCTGGTCCTGAAATGGAGTTGGGGAGACAAGAGATTTAACTCAGCTTTAACACCATGGCTGATTTAACACTATGGCTGAGATCTGGTTCTTCCCTCATTATGGCAACTCTTTTTTGAAAATAAATCAAGCACACAAAGATGAGAAATATAGATGATAGCATGTCTTATTGGAAACCCCCCCCGCCAAATTAGTAAAGCCAGATTAGAATTTTGTGCTGCTTTTACACAAGTGCCTTTTTCCAAGCTTTTCTGAGTGCCAGTTGTATTGTGTTATAACTGCAGCTGAAATTTGTGGCTCTGAGGTGTATTCTGGAGTAAGAGCACAGTTGAAGAAGAGTGTGAATTTGTCAGTAATTTCACTCTTGTGGAAAGCAGATAAATGACACTTCTTCATATTAGAAAAAAATGTTTGCAGGGGATACATGTGTGTCTGCGTCTATGAAGCAAAGATACCAAAGCTGTCACAACAGGGATTCATCAGTGGTTTACAATATAGTTAATTTTCAAAACAGTGTAGAGACATGCTTGCTAATAACTGACTATGGGGAAATGCTGCTGTTATTACATTCTTACAACTTACTGACAATTTTTGCAAAGACAAATATAACATCTACTTCTACTTCATTGACTACGCAAAAGCCTTTGACTGTACAGACCATGGCAAACTATGGCAAGTTCTTAAAGAAACAGGAGTGCTTGACCACTTTATCTACCTCCTGAGAAATCTATATCTGCGACAGGAAGCAACAGTTAGAACTGGATATGGAACAAATGATTGGTTCAAAATTGGGAAAGGAGTACGACAAGGCTGTATATTGTCTCCCTGCTTATTTAACTTATATGCAGAATACATCATGCGAAAGGCAGGACTGGATGAATCCCAAGCTGGAATTAAGATTGCCGAAAGAAATATCAACAACCTCAAATATGCAGATGATACCACTCTGATAGCAGAAAGTGAGGAGGAATTAAAGAACCTCTTAATGAGGGTGAAAGAGGAGAGCACAGAAAATGATCTGAAGCTCAACATAAAAAAAAACTAAGATCATGGCCACTGGCCCCATCACGTCCTGGCAAATCGAAGGGGAAGATATGGAGGCAGTGGCAGATTTTATCTTCTTGGGCTCCATGACCACTGCAGATGGTGACAGCAGCCACCAAATTAAAAGACGCCAGCTTTTTGGGAGGAAAGCAATGACAAACCTAGACAGCATCTTAAAAAGCAGAGACATCATCTTGCTGACAAAGGTCTGCATAGTCAAAGCTATGGTTTTTCCAGTAGCGATGTATGGAAGTGAGAGCTGGACCATAAAGAAGGCTGACTGCCAAAGAATTGATGCTTTTGAATTGTGGTGCTGGAGGAGGCTCTTGCGAGTCCCTTGGACTGCAAAGAGAACAAGCCTATCCATTTTGAAAGAAATCAACCCTGAGTGCTCACTGGAAGGACAGATCTTGAAGCTGAGGCTCCAATACTTTGGCCATCCCATGAGAAGACTCCCTGGAAAAGCCCCCGATGTTGGGAAAGTGTGAAGTGTAAAAATTGATAATCAAAGTTTGTGAAAAGTTTGTGAGAAAGAGTCTGACCAACTCATTCAGCTGTGCTAGTAACAAGCTGAGCAGTTTGGCTTAACCCAGCAGTGGAAACAAAATGCTGGAGAAGAGGCCTAGAGAAGCTAAACACTGATTGGCCACTAGGGGCAATAAAGTTAGCCTCAGAGCACTCTTTGTTCAGATCCAACGAGAGGAGACAGAAGGAGCTACTCTGCAGGACTGATTTACGATGCTGGATATTGCTATGGACTCTGGATATGTGGTATGGTAAATGGACTGAATTTGAATGCTTTATCATGTATGACCAATGGACTGCAGTAAAATAACTCTGTATGTATGACTACTGCTACAGTACAATTTTTCTTTACCTTAATGGACTCTCTCTAATTTCATTGCTTGTCTGCATACTGGTACCTGAATTGGATGCACCTCTGCTAGGGCAATGGAAAAGGCACCGCCTTATCTGTAAAGACCCTAGCATTAAACAAGTTCTCTTTATTCAGGTATTTGCAGAATTGGGAGTAGTAATTGTTGAAAAAGATTTTAACTAGGTATAAGAACTATCCTTTATTATATATTTTGTGAAACAGATACAATAAAAGAAAATTGAATCATGTTTCAGTTGTGTAACAATTTGCTAATTTAGTTGCTCCTTGCCTCTGATGTGTTGACCCAGAAACTGTAATTTGTATTCCTTTGTGTATAGAATAATATAACAGAATATGTGTGTGGAAAGAGACAAGGGAGCTTACATTGTAAATATAGATTATGATTTTAGCACATGTAACCTTATTGCTTTTTTGTTTTTCAAGGAATTACACCTTAAGGTTCATGCCTATACCTGTAAATGATGCTTCTCAAGCACTTAAAACTAGCCCTGAGAAAAC